>NC_091688.1:5767575-6070606 GCF_041296265.1 Equus caballus
GCTTCATTGAAGATACAATTAAAACTTGTCACTTTTTAGCCCACATTATTTAAATATTATAAGCCAAACTAAATTGTTTATGCTAAACTCTGGAAGAACTTTCATGAACCATCGTTCTTAAAGAAAATATGAAACACATCAACAGTCATCAATTTCTGTGAACAAGCAGTAACATGAAAATAAAAAACAGACAGAACTTAGTTTAAAATGCAATTCCATTTGCTCTTTACATGACGACAGGAGACAAAGAGTTGATTACTATGATTAATTACTCTAAATAAATTTCTCTGTCATGTCTTCAGTGCTTAATTGCTCAATAGATAATAATTAAGATGTATTTGGGAGGGAAAACAAGACAGGTATCAATCATATGTGTTATTTAAAAGTGAAGATGGCGCACAAAGAAAACAGGGGCCACAAAAATGTATTAACAGTGCCAGTGTTGTCTGGTGCTGCATAACAAACCACTCTAAACTGTAGTGGCTTAAAACAAACAATTTCTCAAGCTCTGTAGGCTGGCTGGGTGGTGGTTTCACCTGGGATCATTCACGCAGCTGCACCTGGCTGGAGGGCTCAGCTAGGGCCTGGGCTCAGCCAGGACAGCTAGGCTTCTCCTTCCTTGCGGTCTTTCATCCTTGAGGAGGCTAGACCAAGCTTCGTCATGTAGAGCCACACAGGGTCCAATATACACGCACTTATCGAGCATCCCCTTGAGCCATGTTTGCTAATATCCTTTTCACCCATGCAAGTCACATGGGCGAGTCCAGAGTCAGCGTGAGATGGGACTAGACAAGGAGGTGCGTACCAGGAGGTATGATTCATTGGGGACCATCACTGTAACCATCTATCACACAGTAATCCTCTCTCCTGCATTAGGCATGCACTGCAGGATGTAGTACGAGAAGCTCTCAAAAGAAAACAAAAAAATAAGAAAATTGTTCTTTTACATTAAAACTTCTTAGCAATGGAGAATGAAAAAAGTTTACACAACCTTCAAAAAATTCAGACAGGTTACAGATTTCTGAAAAATAATAATTCTCACAGAGCCGTGCAAAAAATGTGTCTTCATACACCATCAGGCTCTGAGCAAAAACTGCAGCAAATATGTGTGTGATAAAGATGACTAATCAATTGCAGTGTAATAAACATCCTTGATAATATAATGCTATGGACTCTGAATGCTGTCCACCAAGAGGAATACATTCATAAACTTTAATCCACATTAATTTACGCAAATATTTCAAAAGGTATTCATATTTGCCTTAAGCATATAAAAATCCATTCTAAAACATCAACCGAAGGCCAAATTTATGGTTTCTTTTATGTTTTTTTGGCAAGCATAAAGTGTGCACTTGCCCAACAAATAAAGGAAAATAGTCTTATATGAGGCACCTGTGGAGGAAACTACACTGAGCCAGAGCTTTCAATTGGCAACAATGGCAAAGTTATTCAGAGCAATTCTTCCACTGAAAACTAAAAACAGTGTATAAGATATCTTTTAAATATTTTTTAAAAGCAAAGATAGATTGACTAGATACTAAGTAATAATTAGTACAAAAGTGAAAGAAAAAGAGAGTCCGGAAAAATGAGAATGAAAGTTGTACTTGCCTTGACAGCACCGCGTGTCTCGCAAATCTGAACTTTAATTTGTATTATGTCACTGGGAGAGGGGATCAAAACTTAACAGAGGAATCTCTCTGGGACCAAGGCTATATCCTAAGGGTGAACAGTAACAACCAGGCTTTGTGTGGTCTGGCAGCACAATTTCATATCACCTCGGTGGTCTGGGAACTTCCAATTTTGAATTTAAGAGTCATCCAGATTGCTGATGCCTCCAGGACACAGTCCGAAGCAAACACAATTCCTCCCTAGGAGGAAAGTAACTTCATATTGTACCTCAAATAATTCACATATAGATACACAACACACATATATCACACACATACACGCACCCAAACACATACACACACATGACAAGCAACATCACACAAAGATAACCACGCATACACAGACACACACACACAGAAAACACCAGCATGAGGGAGAATGAGAAGAAACAACATGGAACAGAGAGAGACCTACAAATACTCAGATACAGGAAGTATCAGATATAGTCCATAAAATAACCATGCAAACTATGCTTAAAGGACTAAAAGACAACCTGCAAAATATCATCAGGCAACAGAAAACTATAAGCTATAATGAATAAGTAGATTTGAAAAAATCTATTATAATATCTAGTGATAAGAACAAGAACTAGACAAACGGTTTCACAGAAGAATAGATGCAACCAAAGAAAGAATTTTGAGCAGATTCAGAATGAAGCACAGAGAAACAAAAAGATACAACACAGACTGGAGGGTAGTATCAAGAATGTAAGTGAAATAAAGACATTCTCAGATGAAGACAATACTGGTAGACATGCTTCTAAATGACTAATGGATCAAAGAAGACAACATAGGAAGATTAGAAAATATTTCAAACTAAATAAACATTATAAAATTTCATAAAAAACTGTATGTGATTATAAGCAGTATTTAGAGGGAAATTTATACTCAATTGCATATATTAAAAATATTGAAAATTGATGGAATATATAATTCTCAAACCAATAATAACAGAAAAGAGGAATAAAGGAAACTTGACTAGCTATAAACCTCAAATTGTATACCTAGCAAACGCATCATTAAAGAAGAACGGCCAGGGGCCGGCCCGGTGGTGCAGCGGTTAAGTTCGCATGTTCCACTTCTCAGCGGCGCGGGTTCACCGGTTTGGATCCCAGGTGCAGACATGGCACCACTTGGCAAAAGCCATGCTGTGGTAGGTGTGCCACGTATAAAGTAGAGGAAGGTGGGAATGGATGTTAGCTCAGGGCCAGTCTTCCTCAGCAAAAAGAGGAAGATTGGCAGTAGTTAGCTCAGGGCTAATCTTCCTCAAAAAATAAATAAATAAAAATAAAGAAGGAAGGCCAAACAAAAAACAGAGATTTTTAAAAAAGAAAAACCGAGATAGTTTACTACCAAGAAATGAAGGATAAATTTAAGAAGAAAAATGATTCCAAAGCACAGTTGGATATGAAAGAAGAATTGATGAACAAATGTGCAGCTAAGTCCAAATAAAACTCTATACATAGAATTATATAAACTCCAAACCAATAGAGAATAAATACAGTAGGCAGAACAGTAGCCACACAAAGATGTCCGCGTCCTAATCTCTGGACTCCGTGAATGTCACCTCACGTGGCAAAGGGACTTTGCAGATGTGATTAAGATTACAGGCCTTGGGACGGGGAAATTATTCTGGATGTTTACTGTGGGCCCAATCTAATCACATGAGCCCTGGCTGCAGAGAACCAGGGAGATGTCAGAGTGAGAAGGACCCAGGCTGCCACCACGAGCTTCAAATATGGGCGGACACCACAGCCAAGGAATGTGGGTGGCCTCAAGAAGCTGGAAAAAGCAAAAATGGATTATTTCCTAGAGCCTCCAGAAAGGAAGGCAGCCTTACCAAAACCTTGATCTCAGCCTGGTGAGACTTGTGTTGCACTTCCATCTACAGAACTATGAGAGAATAAATTTGTATTGTTTAAGCAACTGAGTCTTTGGGAAACTCTTATGGCTTCAATAGAAAACTACAGAGTGGGGGGAAAAAACTGAACTGAGAAAAAATACCCCAACTAAACAAAAGAACCAAAAATATAAAGAAGAAAAAACAGAAAAGCACTAAAATAGTAGAAATATGTACAAAAATACCAATAACACATGTAAACGTGCATTTATTAATCTTACTAATGAAAATCTGAATGTTTTCAGATTAAATGAAAAGGAAAAAAAAAGAGCTATATAGTTTTTGTCCAGTATCTCAAAGTTCACTTTACATTACTTCACTTTTATGAAAACCTACATTAGTACCTGCTTTTGCTAACAGAAAGAAATCCGAAGAGGATTTTTGCTTTTATGAAAAAAGGCAAAAAGCAAAAATAGCGTTCAGCATTTGTTTTGCAGCGAGCTGTTACAGAGGCTAAGCAGTCAAGCACACTGTCCTATTTCAGGCCTTCCACAGCAGCCACAGCAGCCACAGCAGACGGCGAACCCCCACCTTCCACGTGAGGCAGGCAGACGTGGAAGAAAGAGTAGACGTTAGTGACCGGCCTGCCCTGGTGGACTCAGAAGGTGATGAGATGTTGGCAGACGACCCTCTTCCTCTCTCTCCTACACCCCAGTCCCCTGCAGCTCCCACCACCCAGCCTCCGACAACCTAGCCTACCGCACGTCCTCACCACCGCCTCTCAGCCTTCCAGTGTGCTCGCTGCCTTCCTGGTTCAGGTAAGTGAAACTACGTGGTGTGCACGTTATTTCTACCTTCTGTAGGCTGTGTATTTATCATATCGTTCCTGCTTTTACTATATGTTAGCGTTACTTTAGGCTTTATTTGTAATTTGGTATAATCTGTTAGGTTATTTTGTAGGTCTGGGAATGTTCAAAAAATTTTCCCATACAGATTAATGCTAATTGCTTCTTTGCTTTACACCATTTTGGTTTACAAAAGGTTTCACGGCACTACTCTACTTTGTACTTTCGGATAGCAAGAAACACCTGTATGCTGTTTACAAGAGACATACCTAAAATATAACGAGGCTGAAAGAAAGGTGGCAAAAAGACATTAATTAACCCAAATACATTATCAATCAAGCCCACTCTAGGGAAAGATGGCTAAGGCTGGAGCTGAAAAGGAGATCCAACTCTAATCTGTTAACTGACCAAGGGTTCTCTAATTGAGAAGTCAGAATTTAATTTTATTTTACAGAGGAAGGAATCTTCATTTCTCCCTGGGAATTTAATAATGGGAAGGCGTTTTTCAACTTACTTTTTGGGGTGCAGTTATGCTGTTGTTAGGGCTATCATATCATCAATAGTAAGCCACCTTGGATGAGACCATAGATAAGTAAAGATGAGAAAAAGATCAGGGGGCGAATTTTTAGCAAGGCCTTGGTAATTGAATTAAGGTCTTATTCTAATGCATTTCAGTGCCTTTTAGCAGCCAAAACTTAACTGCTCCCCCCTGGTTTAGGAGGATACGTAAAGTAACAGTAACTGGTCCTGATGGAGTAGCTTCCCAAAGGTGAGAGCAGAGCTGAACTAATATTCTGCTGTTGTCATCCCCAAGAAGCTGCATTGCCTGCTCGAAATTGTAAGGCCAACCGGCTCAAAGAAATAAAACTCCTAAAACAATGGGAACATGTGTGCCCTGGATCCTCATGAGTAAAGTGACTTCTACTCCATTCCCAGGAGAGAGCGCCCTGTCTCCACCCGTTCATTTGCTCCTTCACATCTGGCCACACTTAAGGGTCTCTGGTTCCATGCGGCCCTGCCTCTTCTATCAGACCTGCAGGCCCTCAAGCAGGGCATAGTCTATAGTTCTTCTCCCACTTCCACCTGGTTCACAGCTGAGTGGGAGTCCAGCATAGAAGCCTCTCTGGTGCTCCATCTGCTACGCCCGATGGGCTGTGAGGCAGGAGGAAGAGCCTGGGCAAGTGCTCTGAAGGTCTGTCCTGCAGATCCATCTCTCCCTCAGGCAGGCCCCAAGGTCCAGATTGTGGAAGGAGTGAGGGCAGCGGGTGGGGTGGGAGAAGATGGAATAGGAAGAAAACAAAACCATTTTCAAATGTAGCTTATACCAAACAGTCTAAATAAAACTCATACCACTTTGATCTTCATCTGGCTCCTGTGTCAGAGCTCCATCAGTTAATAATTTGGAGAGAATAGGGACTGAGCTCAAGAGATGACAAGCAGCTTGTACCATGTCTTCACTTCTAAACAGTAAAACCGCAAAGCATCAATTCATTACTATCTAAAATTAAAATCAAATGCTCTGACTCACGGACAACTAAGAACATTTACCCATTTGATTTGAGGAGCTTTATAAAGACATGATAGATTAAAAACTAGCTAAAAGAGTAGGTCTTAAGTTCTCTTACCATGAAAGAAAAATCAATAAAAAAACAAGAAGAAAGGGAGCGGGAGAAAACTTTTGGAGATGATAACTGAGTCTATATCCTTGATTGTGGTGATAGATTCAAATGTGTATACTTATCTCCAAACTCATTGTATGCATTAAATATCCATGGATTTCTGTATGTTGATTACACCTCAATAAGTGATTTTAAAAAAGAGAGAGGATAGAAATGTGAATCAAATGTCAGGTTGCTACAGTCAAGGCAGGTGGAAAGGTGAGGCTAGCTTGTGAGCTAAATTGAATTATATATATCAAGGATCTGGTAGTTGCCTCAAATTTAGCTGACAGGCACCATGGAGATCAACTCTCCTCCTCCCTCTCACTACTCCTCCCTCACTCTCTGTGACTCCCTCTCACTGCTCCTCCCTCACTCACTGTGACTCTCACTACTTCTTTCTGGTGTAAAGAAGGGAGTTGAGTATGATGAATAGGGATGTAATTAGTTCATGCATTTTCCTTGACACGACACAGAACTGAGAACTAGACTAAGTTACAATTATTACAAAGAAGCTATTGCTATGAGGCCATGACAGACATACATGTATTTCTCCATATGCCTACTTCTTTTGGTCATCTACATGAAACAATACATTTTAAAACTCTTGAATTCTGAAGAAGTTTACTTAAATCACCCAAATGGTTGCTGGATTTACTAACCCACATGCAGTCAAGAAAGAATCAGAAGAGAAAATGGTGAAACAATTTAAGTCAGTAAAAATGTAACACTGCATATATTTTCATTAATTATATTTATAAAGCCAAATACTTAAAATCTGTCTTCACATTCTTCTGTTCCTCCTGTTTTGAAATCATCCTCATTCAGTAGTATTTACGGACATATTAATGAGAGGTTTAATAGGAAGAAAATGATTGCTAGAGTCAAACACAGCAAGGCTTACTGGTTTCCCTTTACTTTCTAGCTGTGTGGTGATGGTCATGTTACTTAACCGTTCTATAAAATGGAATCAACAATATTCACTTTAGACAAATCACAGTTAATATATATATAAATTACAATTGTTATAGCTATTATTATTTTATTTTGATTGCATCACATTATTAACCCCATCTCCCTAATTCATTTACTGTTGCATTTACTTTTAAAGGAAAACTTAAAGTAGTCGAACTGAGATGCATATGAAAAGTGCCTATCACTGTGACAGGTATAAAAAAAATGTGCTCAAGAAAATTAAAGCTGTAAACATTTACCACTTGCAAATATAGGAATTATGGTTGATATTTCTTAATCCTATAGACATTTACCATTAGATCTCATAACAATGAGAGATTTCTATTTAACTGATATCCTAAATTTTTTTCTCACTTCAGAGTCATCCTGGGAATCTTTGGTCTTCCTTTTTTATGAAGCATTCACCACCCCAATGAGCCATCACCACCTATGTACCAACACCCACACTGAGTATCAAACCACCTGGAAAATTATAAAGGGCTCATAAAGAAGTCACAGAAAGAATATTACTATGAGAGTGATTCCGATGATATGTAATCAGCTAGTTATCTGGGTGGGAGATCTCAAAAAACAGTTTGGCAGACTTTTTTTCCTATCTAATTACTTTTGGAGGTTTTTATACAAACAGCCTTAACTAGCACTGGTGATTGTGTGTGTGTGTGTGTAAGACGGCTCTGAGCCAACATCTATTGTTGCTGAGTTAACACCTGTGCCAATCTTCCTCTGTTTTTTGGAGGGTTTTTTTGAGGAAGATTAGCCCTGAGCTAACATCTGCCACCAATCCTCCTCTTTTAGCTAAGGAAGACTGGCCCTGAGCGAACATCCATGCCCATCTTCCTCTATTTTTCATGTGGGATGCCTGCCACAGCATGGCTTGCTACGTGGTGCACAGGTCCACACCAGGGATCCGAACCGGCAAACCCTGTGTAGCCAAAGAGGAATATTCGAACTTAACCATTGCACCACCCAGCTGGCCCCTTCCTCTATGCTTTTGTATGTGGGACACTGCCACAGCATGGCTTGATGAGCAGTGTGTAGGTCTGTGCCCAGGATCCGAACCCACGTACCCTGGGCCGCAGAAGCAGAGCATGCAAACTTAACCACTATGCCACTGGGATGGCCCCCAGGTGATACCTATTTTTAATCACTGCAACAATCACTCCACAAATGCAAAGAATCCACCAAAACAATACAAACTACAAGCCACAGAAACCAGAGCCAAGAAAGATGACAAAAGAATTAAACCTCCAATTCAAATACAGTCATTCTAGTCTCAGAAAGTTGCAAACTCATAAATGTAGAGATTGAAAATTATATATTTTAATGATACTGAAAGTTGACATTCAGAAGAAAAACACTATTAAAAAGTCCTTGTTTTTGGTATAACCTGATTTTCAGCTGCATCTCCAACTTCTTCTCTCTTCTAAATTAAAACTGAGGAAAAGCCAGAATGACAAATGCAGCTTTGACAATCAAGAGAGAAGACTAAAGAGCCACACATGGAGGGCACCATGCTGTGGCTTCTCTACTTCAGAGGAAGAGCCATGTGCAACGGGATGGAGGGAAGTAGATACTGAGGCCAGCCAGCAGCTCTTCCTGCAGACATGGCCGCTATTCACAGTGATAGAAACTCACTCGCTCAATAAATGTGTGAATAATTTCACACATTTGAATAATTTACTGTTCGAGGCATCACTAGAATGGTCTTAAGGGACACACTTGTGAACAAGACAGATAAGTTTCTCTGTATCACTTTTTTAATGTATTTTTTTCCTTCAATTGATCAGCCAATATTTACTGGACATACGTTAAGTCTGTGAATAAAGCTCAAGAATAGACAACATCTGGTATGAACAATCTAGACAAAAACATCTTTGTTGACTAGATCAAAGGTCATCATTTGAAAACAAGGGGGAAATAAAAAAGAATAGATAAATTTTAAATTGTTATTCATTGATCCATTCAGCCAATACAGACAAGGTGCTTGTACCGCGTGAGGAGATGTGCCAGGTGCCACAGGAGACACACAAATGAACTGAGACAGAAAGAGGGCACCTACTTCCAGGTCCTATCCATTCGCCTATGACTAAATCCTCCCATTCTTGATTCAGGCCAACTTCGGGCTTTAATCTTGCCTCTACTCTTGACCTTCAGCAAGTAACTACCTAACATCTTGAAGCCTCAACTTCCCCATCTGTGAAGTGGAACTAATCATAATATAACCTTTTTTATTAGGTTGCTGTGGGACTTAAATGATAGTTACAAATCATTTTAACACCATGCCTGATATAAGAATAGCTAACAGTCAATGAGTGCTTATTATTACTCCTATTACTCTACTTTTGTTAATCGTATACTTTCCTTCCTCTTCAGACCTATTGCTACCATCCCAATTCAGGCTGTTATTTTACTAATTAAATTCAAAAGTTTTTTTAACCACCAGCCTATCCAGCCGAACAACGGCTCATCCCAGCACCTGACACACAATTTCCCACCTCTGAACCTTTGCTTAAACTCATGCCTCTGACCAGCATCCCCTCTACCTGATCTAACCAGGTAATAATTCACTCCATCTTTCATTATCCAGCTCAAATACCTTCACAAAGCCGTCTCTGCTCTTTCACAAGAAATTACATTACTTTCTTCTGAGTTTCCATTGAGCATAAGGCACTCACTACTTTTTTCCCCAGAAGCCATGTTTAACCTATACACCAAGACATTTTATATTCAAATATTCTCAGTTCCCAGTTAGATGCATGTTTCAAAGAATGATGAGGATGTATAAAAAGTTTGTATTTTTTCCTCCAGATATAATGTCTGCCTAAGACTATGGGCATCACTTTGTTATCTGAGTGAAGGGCAAATCACAGAATCTGCTCCACAAAATTCTAACAATGTCCTAACACTGAACTGCATCACTGAAAAATATCTACACTGTAAAAACACAAGATAGAATCGAGAAATTAGAATTTGATACCAAGAAGGACCTGGTCATCCACTTCTGAAAAAAGTGGCTATGAAAACCCTGTGAACAGCGGCAGAGCATTGTCTGATACAGGATGGAAAGTAAGAGGATGGTGCAAAAACCCCAGGCAGGGTTCTGCCCTGCTGTCCACAGGGTGCTAGGAGGCAGGATTGACTCAGAGCACTGACAACAACACGCCCCGACATATATAATATTTTAAGAATGAAAAAAAGATTCTACAATTTTCTTACTTTTCTTTCCTACTGCCCAGTTGACGAGCTGTATACTGATCCCCATAGTCAATCAGCACAAGTTGTCGAGAAAAGATATTCACTTTGTTGCCTATAAATAAATCTTCCAAGTGAAGGTCATCATATTTGGTCCGCTTTAAAAAGGTGCGATGATTCTTTACATCATGCTGGAACCAAAAACAATACAATACAACAAAGAATTATCAATGGGGAACGTTAATCTTATTATAAACTAGAAATAGTTCTTAATTCTACTTTATTAAATATAGGTTACATTGTTTCATTTTCGCTACAAATACAAATCATAATTTCTTTTATATTATAACTTCTGTATTTCCTAGTAACATAAAAACTTCTTATTACAAACTTAATACTTTAAAAAACCATAACTAGAAAGATTTGTTTATTGCCAAATCATTTCAGCAAATTAGTGCCCATGAAATCCTGGAGAAAAAATTCCAAATTTCTGCTTTCCCGCCTACACAAAATCCCAATGCCAAATAGATTCAGCTGTAAAAGGGAATGCCAGTGAAGGGACACAAAGAAAGAAGTGGGACTCTCTCAGCTCGATCCTCTTCAGTTTGACTTTTTGTAGAGAGAACAGTTTTCAATAATGGTGATCTATTTATGATCATGATAATCTTTATCTATAACCGCTTTCTGATTATTGCTTAACGCAAAGTATAAATAATCCCACTTCAGCTTCCTAATCAAAAAATATTAACTTCTATTTTTGAAATTAAAAATAAAGGCACAAAGTTATCTTCTTGTATTGGAATTCTAATACCAAAAAACAAAAAGAATTTCCACTAAATATACATGTATGTATATGTATGTATTTTTAAAAGCAACTACATAAAAGGCAATCCTATTCTTCCCATCCCACCTTCACTCTCTTTCTCAATTTTTAAGCAAAGAAAGGCTTATTTACCATTTCAACAGATCCATCCCCCGGGTAAAATAAAAGCTCATAGCGTCGAAAAAGTGAAGCATTTGGATCATACCACTCTGCAATGAAAACGAATCTTTCACTATGATTCTGAAAAGAAAAATAGAATAATTTTAACACTAACATATAAAATATAAGCACTCTTATATAAACCATACAAATTGAAAGCAAGAATTACCAAATGTTTGCAACAAACAAATCTTACTCCTTATTTATTATAATAATTCTGCTTTTCAATAATATATCAGTTATCAACACACCCTCAGAAATACTGCCTTCTAATTTCTTATTGAATATCCTTAGAATATCTCAAAGATGACTTACGAACTCCTAAATACTTCACAGCCATCCAATCACCCCGAGTAAATTAATGTTTTAGAACATGAGCTCCTGATCTGACTACTGCAATAATTCAGTCCTTCTGGAAGAAACTGTACTTATAAACAGATGATCAATAAACTGGTAAGAGAAAAAATTTCTGAGAGGCTAGCTCTTAATTACATGAAGTTGTCACTGTCCTAAATTTAAGAATACGGCACTATTAGAATATTGTTGTCATTAAAACTATAGTAAACACCCTTTCTCTCCTTAGTAATTTCACACGATCTATCTTTTTATAGCAATAGCAGAAGAACGTGCTAGTCTAGGTCCTCCAAGCAGACGAAATGCCAAGACAGGATTACACATGCAAGAACTTTGTTCCTGTAAGGGAAATTCCTGTGAGAAAATGGGAAGGGACCCAGGGAAAGCTGACAAAGCAGAATACAGATCTGACCCTGAGTGAAGGAGAGAGGGAAGGAAGACTAGATGGAATCCTCTGGTATTGCTGTACAGTCTAAGGGAGGTTCACAAGACCAGCAGGGAGTGCTGCAGCCAGTTCCTCTGAGAGGAGTTCCCTGACTTCCAGGCACAGGCCTGCTTCAGTATCCCTGTGCCTCTCCCCCACTGCCGGGAGCAGCCCTGGGGTAGCATGCCCAAAGTGCACAAGTAGCTGCGGATTTCAGAGCACAGTTGGTGGGGCCCGTGGTCATTTAAGCTCCCTCTAGTTGGGGGTCTGTGAGGTGCATTCTTATGGCAACCACAAAAGATAAAATGAAAAAATAAGTCAAAGATGGGCCCTCTTTCCTTGACTATTAAGCAGGATTTCCCTCATATACGTTATTAAAAGTATCTTAGCCCCCAAAGGTCCTTCATTACAATAAGTAAATGAGAATATAAGGAAGTAGGGAATCTAGGAGTTTGTTGCTAGCTCTGGATTTAGCATCTGATTCTCTGGTTAGGGAATATGGATGGGTTCCTTTTATGTTAATAATTTACTTATAAATTCTAATAGTAGAAGTTGTATGTCTAGTTGTATCTATGACTATATTCATAAACTATAATGTAGATAGTTTTTAAGATGTTATTTTATTTTTCCCACAATCATCCAAAAAGACACATTTAAACAATGCTTATTAGTCAAGAGAAAATAAAGGTAAATTAAGAGACATACTATGACATTTGTAAAAGACTTTCTTCATACTTGTTTTTTCATATTGATTCTTACAAATACAGCTTTTTTAGATTTCGGTTTCACTGTGCACACTAGTATTGTACTTCCATTTTAATATAAAATTTAAATATTAGTAGCTTATTAAATTTTTTACTATCTATATTAAAATATTCATTCACTCAAAGACATTATTGAACTATGGCCTTCACTAAAATAAATAAAATTATAAAATGGAAGAAATGATGGCACATCTAACTGAAGGTAAAAGGGCAGAATGATGAGGTAAATTAAAAACCAATGAAACTTGGCACTTCCATTTATCCAGGTGGCCTAACCAAAAACCTGCCAATGACACCATAATTCCAAGGCAGGTAGTACAATTTTGCACAATATGCTATCCAGAAAACAGTTTTAATACGAAGACGATCAACCGAGAACTACTGTTTCTGGCTGACAGAGAAGCTTATGGCAAACCAATGCTATTTTCCAAGAACAACTAGAAAAGTGGAATATGAAAAATAAATCTGTTTGAAGACCTTGAAGAGCCTCTAAGGGAGCTAGGATTTGAGCATCCAAGATCCAGGAAGACGGGAAGCTCACTGAGGTGAGCCCAACAGTCTTCGTGCTGCTTTTCCCAGATGACATGTGCAGAGTCTAAGTCAGGAGGGACAACAGACTGAGAAGCCCAAGAAGCTGGCAGAGGGAAGCTGCCAAGAGGCAGAGAAGCCAGCAGAGCTTTTGACAATCTCACAGGGTGAGGAAGACGAAAACTGGAATTTGGGCCTGCCAAAGCAGCCTAGACCTGAGGGGCAAAGACCTTGCAGAGAAGGAAACCAGAGAGAAGTGAGCTCAAACATGTGCTTGCTCCATAGAGCTTTCAGTAGTCTCACAGCACTGGGGAAAGACAAGAATTCAAACTCACCAAAGAGGAGATCCCACTGACCTTTCTGTTAAGACTCCTAGAGCATCACATTCCAGGAGCATGGGTAAACTAGAGGTAACCTGATCCTTTCAATGTTTGAAACAAGTCTTGTGTTCACTCAACACTTAGTTCTTGATCATACTGAGGTGAGATTTCCCTCATTCTAGCTCCCTGCATCTCCAGAAACTCTACAACTTTTCATACTCAATGTTAAGCATTCAAAGATAAACTACCAGATATAGCAAAAAAGAGTACCAAGTGAAAAAACAGGCAATACAAAGAGATCCATGAATAGCCTAGTTATTGTCTGACAAAGGCTTCAAAATAACAATGATAGGTATTTAAAAAAAAAAACAAAACATGTTGAGATAAAGAATTTCACTAGAGAGTCAGAATCTTGAGAAGAAAAAATAACTGCCAAAATAGCATTCTATAACTAGCACAAATACCCTTCAAAAGATGAAGGTGAAATAAAGACTTTTCCAGACAAGCAAAAAGAGAAAATTTATTGCCAGTGTACTTGCATTAAATGAAATTCTAAGCAGAGTTCCAAAGGAAAAGGAAAATGATACCAGATGACTCAAGAAATTGAAGAGAGGACTGAGAAACAATGGAAATGTAAATATGTGGGTAAATCTAAATAAATAATGAGTACACAAAATAAAAATAATGTCATATGGGATATAAAATAAGTGGATTTGAATGATGTCAATAAGACTATAAAGGTTGTGAGTGATAGACAGTGTTCTTCAAATGATATAAAGCAAAGGAAGTATCTCCTATATCAGCTGCTAAACCTGTTCTCAAATTCCAATGAACATTAGTGAACAAGAATCTCTCAGAAGATTAACAAACAAATCAGGGATCTTCTGTTCAATTTATCACCCTCTGTTCTATCTAAATGACTTTTCTTCCTCTCCTACTCCTCAGATAACAAGAAAGCATTTCTCAGAAAGTCTAATAAGTCAGTGATAGTTAAATTTAAGAAATTAATGATAACCATTAATCATGTCAATAACCATAATAATAATTTTTAGAGCACCTAATAAGCAGCAGCTTCTTTACATACATTATCTCATTTTGTTCTCACAACAGACAATGTAGGTAGTATCCCTATTTCATGGACAAGGATAGCAAAGCTCAGAAAATTTGAACACTGGCCCCAGGTTATACAGCAAAGAAATGAATAAGTCAGAACTCAAACTTTGGTCCTTCAAATTTTTCAAAGCCCATGCTCTGTCCCATTAAACAGCACTGCCAATGGAAAATGGGCACAAGTCAGTATTAACACAGTAATCATTCAATGAGCATAATCCAATGATGAAGTGAGTTATTTAGCTACTCCTCCATGTAAAGTTAAACAATTCTACACAGTGTCAAGTTTTGTAAACTTTAACAATCATCTAGGAGAAGTGAAATGGATTATGAAAAAATAGGATGAGGAAATCATGTCAGTCCCTGTAACATCAAATGTACTTAACAAAATATCTCTTTTCAATTATATCTCAATTCCAGAATCTTAAGGAATCAAGAGTCAGTGACATGATCCGTGTAAGACATCATCAGTTTAAGGTAACCAAAAGATTTTACAAAGCAGATCTTCTCTGGGAAATTATAGAAATTATAGGCTGTGTTGCCCATAAGTTGCTGCTTTGAAACCATTTTCACTGTGAGCATTAGTTGTTCTAATGTAGTCATGACCTCTAGGGAAAAACAATAAAAACAATTTCTTTTATTGTAAAGGAAAAAGAAAGTAAATTGATACCAGAGGTTATCAGGAATAGAGTTGTGTTATCTTTTTAAATTCCATCAGAAACCAAACCACTTAATGAGGTGTTGAAGGGAGAGTTAAATAACACACCAGTTAAATAAATCTCTGATAAATAACCATCACACAGAAAAAGAGACAATGACTATGTCCACAAGAGTTCAAAAATGCCTAAGCTCTTGGGTCTGACCTCTTAGAGTTTTGAGCTAGAGTTTTCACAACAGCACCTACATACAAAGGAAAAAAAATCTTTCATATTCTCTCAAAAAACTAGTCCATTCCTTCATCTATAACTGTGATTTACCTCAATGATATTGTTAAAAACTATATAAGAATATTAACGGAATTTCTGTTTATAGATGAGGAAACTAACTCTCAAGCAAGGCAGTACTGTTTCCTCTATGAAAAAAGGTTTATTATGCCAAGTACAAACTGCATTCAAACTTGATTTAAACTTAACTTTCTGATTTGCCTTTGCAGTAGAAACTCTGATTACTTCCCAGAGTCAAAAGATGTCTAGAAATATAAAGTGGTACTTCCGGACTTGGCCAAAACAATGGTACCTGTGAACATCCCATTCAGGCTGGCCTTTCAAGTAACTGCCTGACTACACATGCACACGCACACGTAAACATACCCACATCCACACATCTAGACTATACCTCATCACCTTTGAAATTAAAAATTTTACTGTTCAGTTAAGTTGAGCCAAATCTAGCAAAGAACTTGACTCCTCTTTTTGGTAAATGATTTCAAAGCTGAATATCATTTTGTTAAACCCCTTCATTTTATGGATAAAGAAACTGAGGCCCAGCGAATATAAATGACTCTCATAAAGTGACAGAGCTAATTAATGACCCAGCCAAACCCAGAAACCACACTTGCTGTGACTCAGATCTTTCCGTAATACCAGACTTTCAGGGCCAACTCAAGAAGGAGAAACAACACTTTAGTAGCACATAGAGAGACCTCCAGTTTTTTGCCACAGATCTTCTAATAAGAATATGACTGCCTAGATGATGACAGGAACAATAAAGATTTCAGTTTCCGTCAGAAATAACATTATGCAGAATGGTTAAATATTACACTGAGGCAAAAAGAGACTTTTTCTTCCATTCTCTCCTAGCCTGTAAGGTTTCTGCAGAGAAATCCACTGAAAGCCTGATAGGGGTTCCTTTGTAGGTTATCTTCTTCTGCCTTGCTGCCGTAAGAATTCTTTCTTTGTCATTCATTTTTGCCAGCTTTACTACTATATGCCTTGCAGGAGGTCTTTTTACATTGACATATCTAGGAGATCTGGAAGCTTCTTTCACATGAATTTCCATCTCCTTCCCTTGGTTTGGGAAGTTCTCTGCTATTATTTCTTTGAACATGCTTTCTGCTCCATTTTCCTTCTCTTCTCCTTCTGCAATACCTATAATTCTTATGTTGCATTTCCTCATTGAGTCGGATATTTCTTGGAGACTTTCTTCACTTATTTTTAGTCTTAGTTCTCTCTCCTCCTCTGTCTGAAGCATTTCAACATTTCTATCTTTGATTAAGCTGATACACTCCTCTACGATGTCCACTCAAGCGTGCAAGAAATCTGTATTTTGCTTTCTCTCTTCCATTGTGTCTTTCATCTCCCATATTTCTGATTGATTCTTCTTTATAGTTGCAATCTCTTTTGCGAAGTAGCTCCTGAACTCACTGAATTGTTTCTCTACATTCTCTTTTACCTCGTTGAGTTTTCTGATGATAGCTATTTTGAATTCATTGTCACTAAGATTACATATCTCTGTGTCCTCAGGACTGAATTCTGGGCATTTGTCATTTTCTCTGTGATCTGGAGATCTGATATTGCTAGAGGGGGTGGCTCTGTTCTTATGCATCCTGGTATTACTTGATTGCAGTTATCTGCTATCGCCACTGGGTGTGAGGTCAAGAGTCACATATTCTGAGCCCTCTGCCTTCAGCTGAGATCCCCAGCAGTGGGGCCACACTGGGCGGGTGGGAGGAGGGGCACTTTCTCCTGCATGCACTCCAGGCTTTCTCAATCAGCTCTCGCTATGTGGTCTCCTGGGGTGTTGGCTTGATGAGATCACGCCCCGTGAAAGCTCTCCCCCTGGTAGACGTCTTCCCTCTAGGCTGCATGGGTCCCCTGGGATCCTTGTTGTTCCTGTGAATGAACAGCCCCTCCCCTGGTCCTTCTCTCTCGGAGGCCTCCTGTGGTCTCAGATCAAAGTCTTTAGGGCAGGGAGAGAAGTTTTCTCTTACCCGATTTCACCCACTCTGAGAGGGTTCCAGCCTCTCTGCCCTCCATCAAATGGCTGTGTGTGTCTCTCTGACATTATTTGTGTTGTATTTGGATGTCCTCTGTTCGAGTATGAGTGTTTTTTCATTGTATGTTGGAGGGGAGAGACTACCCAGAAAGTTCACCCCGCCATGATGCTGACGTCACCATTCAAAACCTTTTCTTAAAAAAGCCAAAACCTTTTCCTTCTTCTGAACGTTTTAAATATAATTTACATATAATAAAACAGTAGATCCCTCACATTCAAGCGCACTCTGTTCTTATTTTGTAAATCATCAATAGTGTAATACATTGAGTATTAAACTGAAGGAGTTTGAGAAAATGGCAGAGGCGGGGAGGTTACTCTGACCTTTACCCAACCCTTTTTCCCTGAAACACATCACAAAACTCTCATGTAAGATGTACCCTCCCCATGCCCAGAAGAAAGAAGGATTCCATCTCCAAAGACAAAGGGACACTGAGAAAAATCCCAACAACCGGACCTTGCTAAGTTGCCCCAGTTTACTGCACTCAGCTCATATTCTTTAACCTAGCATGTTCCACCAGGACTGTCCAGTCTTCATCAAACCTAGCATTAAAACGCTCAGGTTGAACTCTTTCTTCAGGTCCTCATTTCCTTATGACAGCTCTTGTGTCACATAAAATTTACAGTAAACAAATTTGTATGCTTTTCTCCTGTTAATCTTGGTCAGTTTAAATTTCAGACCCAGCCAGGGACCCAAAGAGGATCTTGGAGAACTTTTTCCTCCCCTATACATGCTATAGTCAGAAAGCTAAAAGAGAGCCAATAAAATGGAACAGAAGCTTTCATGAGCTGCAGGGGGTTAGGGGTTGTGTGGAGAAACAGAGGTAGAGAAGTTAAGCAGCAAAAAGCACAGTGATTCTGCAAGATGATAAATAATAAGAAACAACACCAGTGGTTATGTAACAATAGTTAACCCTGATACAGAGTCGGGAAACTATAATTGGAATTATTATTAACCCTAAACAAAAAGGGGTTCTGTTCCTACTGCACAAGATCAACAAAGAACAACATAATGATCACTCATTTTCATTGCAAAGGAACTTGAGTGATGATAACCCAACTCTTTAACATTCCATTTAAAATCCTAGTATAGGTATGGAACAGTTTTCTGGAACGACATTCAAAAATATGCCAAAAGTAGTTGCCACCGGGGAGTGCCCAGTGTGTGAGGGGGTGGGAGGGCACTGGAGAGAATACTTTCCAACTTACACCTTTCTGAACTGTTTGGCCCTGTTTGGTGCTTGTACTACTTTTTTTTTTTAAGATTTTATTTTTTCCTTTTTCTCCCCAAAACCCCCCGGTACACAGTTGTATATTCTTTGTTGTGGGTCCTTCTAGTTGTGGCCTGTGGGACGCTGCCTCAGCATGGTTTGATGAGCAGTGCCATGTCCGCGCCCAGGATTCAAACCAACGAAACACTAGGCCACCTGCAGCGGAGTGCGCGAACTTAACCACTCGGCCACGGGGCCAGCCCACTTGTATTACTTTTTAAATTTAATATCAAGAGGGGTTTAACTGTTTTCTAGTTTATAGTCTTCTTTATAGTTTAATTTCAAATTATATTGAAAAACAGAAGCCAGTTTTTTTTCTTTAATTAGGTAAGGACTAATTAAACATCCAAGAACGATATCACTTGTCAGCAGACCCTTTCTCATATATCATTAGAACCTTTGGAGTTCTTGCTTATTAACCACACTATAAAATCAGAATGTGGAGACAAAAAAGAAACAAAAAAAAATAACAAACAAAAGAAAAGAATATGAATGTTACAGAAATATACCAAGATATAAACAGTTAAATTTGGGTGGTAGCATTCTGTAATTCATCTTGGCCTTCATGTGGTTATTGTTTGTGTTCTCCAGATTTACCATTTGTTTATAGAATCATAAAAGCAGCACCTTAAAAATCAGTCTAAACAATCACGTATCAAATATACGGTACAAAAAGAAGGGGAAAATTTACACACAAAGTCTAAGAGTCATTTTTCTTCTACTTCTCTGTATCTTCTAAATTCTATATAATAAATATCAATTTCCTTATAAAGAAAAAGGTTATATTCATTTTAAAATATTTTAGATGGTAGAACTTTTGGCGACTACACAATTAGATATACAGTGTTGTTTATTTTATATAAAATTTACCCCCTCCCCTTATAAAAAATAGTAGAAAGATAGATTGGGGTTGGGGGACGGATGCTTTGAAGCAAAATGCATTCTTAAGTAGCAGTGGAATGCAGAGGAAATAACAGAGGACAAATCCCCAACACAAAAGCAGAAAGGAGAATATCCTTCTGCATTACAGACAGAGGTACATCCACTAAAAACACATCTAAACCCATGGTTTTGGGACTAAGAAAAAGGAAAATCAACCAGATTTTTAAAAGAAAAGCCTATTAGTTTTATAAAGGTCTCAATATAAAGCACAGTTGTGTATGTGAGTTTCTATACGTTATATTAAAACTTGGGTTTGACTTCCAGTTAATGTAAACATTAGCCAAAATAAATATATGTGATGTTTGGAGCATGGTCCTGGAATTAAACAATCTACAACTAACTAGCTCCTAGCTTTTGTATGCTCAGTCCCCTCATCTGGAGAATGAGGAAAACCATACTTATTACAAACTGTTGTCAACATTAGCATAATCACATTTGTGAAAGGATCTGGCACATGGTGTCGAAAATAGAAAAAGTCTTCTGTTAGAACCAAAAGGCACTGATTGGCTAGTGTTCAGCAGTAAACAAAACAGCGAATTTTTAACATTGTCAATAAATCATCATGATTAAAGATCCGAAACAAATCAGCAAAATTACAGGTCAGAATTCCATGGTGAAATGATCACTCTCTAATCTCAGAGCATCTCCAACATCTCCAATTCTTGTAATATTTAAAATTAGAGTTTAGATTCTATGAGAAATAAATACAGGTTCTGCAAATTAGCATTCACTTGAAGGCCTGCATAATAGATTTTTCAATCTCATGTCTGCAATTTAAATAGTGTATTTCAGTATTCTCTGAATTAATAAAATGCTTACAATTGTCAAAGTGACTTGTTTCAACCTATTTACATCTTTATATATAAACTTACCATTGTTTCAGTATTGTCCTCACCATGTGCTTGCTAAAAAGGATAAGGCAAGGCCATCAGACCTTTATACCTTATCTGATTCCCATCCATCAATTCATTCATTCAACAAATTCAGCACTTACCATGTGCTAGTGTTATGCTAGGTACCTGAGCTATGTCAAGTTATAACAATGGCGATTAGAAACAAACACCGCCCTTGCCTTCACGGATCTCATAATCTAGCAGGGAGGATAGCCAATCAAACAATCACACAAATACATCTTATTTGATGAAAATAAGGGAAACTGTTGTATTGTGTTACTCTCAACTCACTTCATGTCCAGCTTTGAATTCATTGTTCTTCTATAAGTCACAATTGACTGTTAAGATAGGTCATTTAATTTTTCTCTCATCTTACTCAAAATTCATTCTACACTGTTTATATAACTCTTCATCAGAATGTGCTGTAAGGCACTTTACAATTTTTATTTTTAATTTCCCTTTGATAGTATGCATTTTTAAATGTAGAAAAACCTCAGATTATTTTTCAAATTTATTTTGTTACGCTTTCTGAAAAAGGAAAATGTCATTTTAAAATGCAGCATATGAAAACTGCTGTCTATTCAAATGACAGTCTGGTATGAGTCATTTCCCAGTGCTGGTATTTTTTTTTTAAATAGTCAGATGATACCAAGCATGTGCTGATTACGTAGGTAAGTTTCTTCCATTTATTTTGAAGACATTTTCCCTTCTTTCAATTCTTTTTTCAAAAAAATAGGTGACAACCAATAGAAATAATAATATTCTTTTGTAAAACAGGTGAAATTTAAAAAACATATGTATATTGATTATAAACATGACAATGACTGAACTTGCAGATAATGCTGGGAGAAAGAACAGGACTAACACAGATGAGTTAGCCACATCTTGGCCCTTATTATTACCTGAAAGTATTCCACCACCGAACTCAGTGATCCAAGCATCTGTTCACTGCCCATATCCTCCTGTCCTTACAGCTAGTTTGTTCAGCTTCTCCCTCTTTTACATCATCAGGCTTTCCAGTGCAATGGTCCTTTTACACATTCCCAATTCATCAGCCTCTCTTTCCTTCACTTCCTTATCCATCTTAGATTCCTTGATTTGTCAAGGAATGGATTTCAATCATACTCAACTCTTTTCACTGCATTGTTTAGCCAAGACCCAAGACTAGGTGAAGTTAACCACTGTGCTTTCTCTGTGCTTGCAGCAGAGTTTTATAGTTCTGCATTTTACATTTAGGTCTGTTATCCATTTAGAGTTAATATTTGTGAAGGATGTAAGTTCTGTGTCTATTCATTCATTTGAGGTATCACATACAGAGAGAGAGAGTGAGCAAGTGTCTTCCTAGAGCATCAGTCATAATGGTAAGTAATGTAAGCAATTTTACATTAAACAAATATGTATACATTATTAAGTAGAATGTAAAATTCACATAATTTGCAAGATAAAATATGTGATTTTAAGAAAATTTCAACCAATGTTGGAATTTCAGGTGAAATAATATTTGAAGAGCAACCAACCCTTTGGAAAATCAAATCATACCACATCTCTCGTGGCAGTGCTTAAAGGCACAGCCCCACATGGATCATGTGAAACTAACAATCTTTTCCATGTACATGTGCTTAAAAAGACACAATCCCTTAGTTCAAGAGTAAGTTTATCAAGCTTGTGCTATCAAATATAATTGTGCCTTGATCTCCTACATTTCAATATTACTGATCAGAAAGAGCCATTCCATTCCTGATGACACTATAACAGTAAATCAACAAATACTCATTGAACCTGGCCCTACCAGTATTACTGAGTGCAACGCGTGTGTCAAATTGAATTGCTGCTGCTGCTCTTGCTGCTCTCATTTGCTAGCAGCCTATGGCAAGTGACACGGCCCTGAACTATGTTGCTTGAAGAGAAGATCCAGGAAACTATAAAGGGTTTTCTTTTGGAGTCAGATGGGGAATACTTCAGAATGGCTACGACCATGCTCTAGAGTCAGACAGACCTGGGCTACGTGACCTTGGACAAGATACTTACCCTCTCTAAACCTTAGTTTCTGCCTCCGTAAAATGGGCATGGTAATAGTACTTTCCTCACAGGGTAGTTGTGGGGATTAAATGGCTTAGTGTACATAAAGCCCTTTGGATTTCTGTTGCCTGTCTCCTATAGCAGTGATGGTGGCTTATAGGGCTACCAGTGACCAAAGCTGCACAGAGCACACTTATCTTCCCACTGGTCTTCTTCTGATATACAGGAAGGGCCTCTCTTGACTTGCGATGCTACAGCCTCAGCTGCAGCAAATCCTAAGTACTTTTTAATGGTCTTTGTAGAAAATATCAGTATAAAGGGACAAAGAATTTGTGATGGACAGAAAAAATAGAAATGTGACTAAAGTTATCTTTATTATGAAAGGAAAAGATATTGAACATATATAGTTATTTCTGCAATAAGTAATTTTTTGTAAAGGAAATGTAATAAATCAGAGTTCAAATTCTTGCCTTTTAGGAAGCTTTACCAATAAAAAATTGAGTAACAATTTTTTAAAATTTTATAATACCATCTGTTACACATTAATCATTAGTATTATAATTCAAACTTCTCAAGGAAAAGGCACAATTGAAAAAAATCATAAATTACATTAATCAACACAAAATTGTGGCTAATTGTAAATGCGAAAAATTAAATGCTGTGCCTTGGCTTGGCACTGAAACCAAACATGCTATGGAAAATAATACCAAAGCATTTACATTTTATAGTTAATATTTAAAGTCATATAAGACATTATAGTTATTAGCAATCTATATGTTCAAAAGAGCAGGTATCATATCTTACTATTTAACTACTCTAAGATGCAAAATTAATTATGTGGCCAGGTTTCCAGGACCAAGCAGGAATCTGAGGAACTGTGTGAATGTTTATGAAATAGGAGTAAAATCTGAAGAACCTGCCTCCAATTCCACAAAGCAAAGCAGAAACGTTCTATATTTTATTTAAAAGACAAATATTACATATGAGAAAGCACATACATCCAAGGTTTCTCCAGGATCAAAAATAAAGTGCAGAAAGTTTTTTCCAAATAAACTATCTAAATCTCCATTTAATGGCTCAACAGTGAATTAAAACGTCTACTTAAGGCATCTTTTTTTCAAGTAATTTTTCACTCTTAATAGCAATAAACCTGGGGGAAAGGCAGGAAAAATTAAAAATCATACTCATGATCTAACTGCACATCAACTATAAATTCAGAGGAAACAAAGCAAAATATTAATATGGGTGAAAAAGTATTCCTGGACCCAGTTCATAAGCATTTGGGATGAAGGATGAGTTTATGCATTTGTGTGCATGTTAAGATATTTCTGAATAATACATGATAATAGAATAAAATTACCTATTGCTTTTTAAAAATAAATTACCAGGTATCTAAAGAGGAGTTTTCATAGTAAATTGCTCCAATATAATGGAGCCCCTTAACAAGTAAAAGTTCCTTATTCTTCCAGGGACCTTGTAAGGACCTTCTCAGGCCTTCGGGTAAGGCCTCAAGAGGATATAGGAAAGTAAGATAAGGTATTAATTCAGCACACACTGACAAAAATATCATCACCTTTAAGAACTGAACACTTAAAATGATTAAAAAGAAAGAAAGAAAAAAAGGCAGGCAGGCAAGCAGACAGGCAGTGCCATTACTGTTTGGGAGTTTTAGAGTACCAACCATCATTAGCTTGCAAGAATCAGTGGGATCCACTGTTTACAGTTGACTGCTTGTACTTTTGACTCTCTTAGTGTTCTTTAAACTGCTACCATTTTAATTAACCTTTACAAATCTCACTTACCTCTCACAACAGTTAGAACCAAATATTAAGCAGGTAGGGAAGGAAGGAGATAAGCTAACAGTATGTCAGGTGTTTGTAATACACTCTCTCGGTTGATTCTCACCACACCTGTAATGGAGGTACTCCCCCTATTTTCATCAGTGGGGAAACAGAGGCTCAGAGAGGTTAAGGTTAATTTTTCAGAGAGTACACAAATCAAACAGCTAGTCAGGGCCGGAGATGGGATTCAAACAAAGGTTTGTTTGATGCCAAAAATCAATGCTCGTTTCCAGACACCAAAAGCACTGAATCACGAAAAATACCAAAATCAAGAGTTCTGGATCAGCCAAAAGAGCAGCAGAGATGGGAGACAGTGAAACAGGTAACCTGTCTACAAGGTATAGCTGAGCACAAAAGCAGACAGCAAAAATAAGAAATCAGAGGAGATCACTAACAAGGGAAAATCGGTCTAGCCTCGATCCTAGAAAGAACAAAAATCATTCCAGAGTTACATAAGGACTCCGACAAGGTTACTGAAGCCATTTTCATGTTCCTGGTGTTGCATTTAAGATGTGTCGTAGGAGATCAAGGACCAGGAGTTATTCAGAGTCAATACCAGATTTCTAGGGAATGAAAATCAGTTCATGGAATACAAAGGCATACATGGAAAAGAAAAAATGCAGTGGCAACAGTAATATGATGTGGTGGTGTGCGCTCAAAGACACAGATGTTTGTCTCCAGTATTTTGCAGAGTATTTTTGCTGGCTATAGAGTTCTATGGTATAGAACTAACAGGTATTCAGGAATGCATCCTGAAGAACAGTACTTTGGATTCTTCCACCCTAAAACAGTAACTGAGAAGACGACTATCCCAAGTAACTTCAGTTTTTCAAAGAACTGCACTTGTTAAAACTTAATGACATGATGCACTAATGATTTATTATGTCTGACACATAGTACTGTACTTCTATGTCTGAAATTATGAAAGATGAAATTTTCAAATAGCTGCTGCTTACATATTTTATAATTACAGAACTGCAAAGGGTCATTGTTAAGGGATAAATACTGCTTGAGAGTCATCAAAGTGCAAAATAGTATATTAGGCACAGAGGTGAGGAGTGGAAAACGTTTACAAAGTCGAACGAATACGACTGTTGAAGCTTGGAATCTAATTTAGAGCAGACTCAGTTATTAAAGTTATTTTTAAAAATCACAGAAAGCACATATGATTAGGAACAGTTACTTATTATTGTATCGTTTCTTTTCCATATCTTTAAAAATCCATTATAATGGGGGGCTGGCCCCGTGGCCGAGTGGTTAAGTTCACGCGCTCCGCTGCAGGCAGTCCAGTGTTTCGTTGGTTCGAATCCTGGGCGCAGACATGGCACTGCTCATCAAACCACACTGAGGCAGCGTCCCACATACCACAACTAGAAGGACCCACAACGAAGAATATACAACTATGTACTGGAGGGGCTTTGGGGAGAAAAAGGAAAAAATAAAATCTTAAAAAAAAAAAAATCCATTATAATGGCGGCTTTCAAACTTTTGATTATTACTCATAATGACAACCTCACCTCATGACCCTAATACACACATACATGTAAATATATTACTGAAAAATTTCACGCAGCAATATTTACCCTTCCTATGTGTGGTGTACTATCATATTTTCTATTCTACTATTTTTAACACACTGATAGAGACCCACTTATCTGATTTCATGACCTACAAAAGGTCAAAACCCTTTGAAAAACACTGTATTGCCACCCAAACCCTCCCTCCACATCCTCTCCTTGACTCTCAGGCCCACCACCCTCAAAAAAAAAAAAACTTTTTCCCTACTGGAAGCAAGCAACATATCAGTCACTACAATAAATGTGCTGAGTCAAAATCAGGCTACAAAGGGAAACAATTGTATATTCAAAGAGCTGGAGGAAATCATTTCTGAGGGATATTTAATTCACCTTGGCTATTGACTTATCCTTGTACAGACACAGTAGTAGCTCAAAAGGAAGAGGACAATACGACTCTGTAGTTCAATGAACAGATAAGCACATGAGCTTCTCAATTAAATATATAAGGCTGTAAGGAAACAGGAAGTAGCCTGTGGTGCTACTGGACTGTGTGGAACAATGAGTCATGCTGCATAAAATTCTCATAGAGGGGCCAGCCTGGTGGCACAGTGGTTAAACTCACACATTCCACTTCGGCAGCCCAGGGTTCACCAGTTCAGATCCCAGGTGTGGACCTACACACTGCTCATCAAGCCACGCTGAGGCAGCATCTCACATAGTAGAATCAGAGGCACTCACAACTAGAATATACAACTATGTACTGGGGGGCTATGGGAAGAAGAAGAAAAAAGAAGAAGATTGGCAAGAGATGTTAGCTCAGAGCCAATCCTGAAAAAAAGAAAACAGAAAGAGCCAATACATTTCACTGGGATTAAGCAATTATGTTCTAGCCAGCAGAAAATCACTTTAACAGAATTAGTTTAATAGCTAAACATCAAGTGTAAAAAGTATATTATTTGAATATTTATTTGCATATATTATTTGAACCTATGAGATCATCACTCAATGCCACTTAGAAGTTTTTATTTCTTCCATCAAGCAATGAAGTACTTGGTAAATTAAAAAAAAAAAGCGAAGATTTCTTAGCATATTTCTCATTCCTTTTCCCCACTTGCCCAAGAATTGAGAGTGAACCTTTGCAGCTTCCCTCACTTCCTACGTCATCTCACAATTCAGCCTTCTACAAATCAATACAAGTTTAACAAAATATTCACATATAGTAATTTAAAATTCAAAAAATAATAATTTAGCGGACTGTAAGGAACTAGGAAATTTGGGCTGAAGTTTTGAAATACCAGTTCTCCTTATGACTGGACACCAAATAAACACCCTCCATTACTGTACTTCAGTTTACTACTTAATGCAAGGAAACACCTAAGATCTAAGCAATGTAAAGCTGTTTACACAGTTCATCTTATTCTAGTCCTTCTACCTTCATCCTCTTTTCCACCCTTCCAAATTTCAAAGTTGTTAAGTTTAACACAAACGTCTTTAATTAAATCCTCTGTTTATTGAGCAAAAGCTATGAAAAAAGAGAAGAAAATCTCTCTCACACAGATTTGCCAAAATAAAAGCCCATCTGCTCAGGAAAATGGTTAGCCTTCCAACTAGCTACACTCCCCGTCATGAAACTACAATCGGAATTTCCTCTTCCTTTGGAGGCACCTAGCGACTGTCTATGAAGGGTGGGCCAATGGCCAGCCACAAACTGTTATTTGAGGGGGATAAGTCAGGGAACTAGTTCCTTCCCATCATCAAATCCTAGGAAGAACTGGCCAGCTCCTTCTGGATAGTAAGTAAAGATGAGTACAGAGTCTCTACCATAATGCTACGTAAACAACTGGCCTATTTAGTTTTTCCAGGAACAAACCAAAAAAGGATCACACTTCAGTTCTGAATGCTGCTGAAATAAACCCTTAAATACTCTGCAGACCCGGATTAATGATATGTACCACATATCTTGTTATTTACAGCACTTCTAAACCTTTGAACACCCTCTCTCAGTTCCTTCAAAACCCTTATATATCTTCTTGTTGACAATTCAAATTCCACCTGCTCGATAAAATTCTCCTTTAGCCTCCCAGATGAAAGGCATTTTTCAGTACTCTGAAAACCCCTTGCACTTTATCTGAGCTTTTGGAAGTATATTTATAGTTGTGTGTGTGTATATATATATATCTCTTATCTGTCTACTGTAATGTAAGTTCCTGAGGACAAGATTGAGGGCCTCATTCATCTTTATATTCCTCAAAGTGTCTATCCCGGTGCCTTCTACAAGTCAGCACTCAGTCAATACCTGGTCAATGCTTCAATCTGAGACTCATTGAAGAACCAACCCCTATTGAAAACTGTTTACACAAGACATTTGAGCAGGTTTTTTACATGATTATTTTATCTGTTGTTGCAAGATGACAAAAAATTTCACTGCTTATGTATTTCTATATCTTACTACTGTACTCCCACTTCTTAAAAACTTTACCTTGCCTATCTACTAACTTAGGTGATAACCCATGGTTTGTCACTAACATTTACAGGGTTTTTTTAATGTGCTTCAGCCAAATCGTATATATATTTTTTTCATTCAAACAAGAATAAATTTAATTATTCAATGAACAAACAAAATAGCACTTTCTAAGCTCCTATCAGGCCCATCTTTCAGGTGGCAAATGAGGTGCCCACGCTCAACCCCTACAAACACCAGTGTGGGGGAGGGAAAGAAGAGATATGACACAGGGCACTAACCTTACTCTCCCTGTCTGATTATTACTAAAAGTTCAACATCAGATTTTCTATTTTTAACAATATAACAAACAGCCTATAAAATATGCTGACAGTGTGAGTTCCTTTCACATGGGCTGATCTTCAGCAGGCTCTGTGCAGACTGAATGGATAGGGGGACAGAATAAGCGCCCTTCCAGACTCAGCCCTAGGTCCTGGGTAGAAGGAAGGGGCATTTGCAGAGGTCAAAATAATGATCCTGATCCTCAGGTGCTTTGCAATCATCCTAAATTGACAAATAAAGACCAATACACATGAAACAGCAGCAAAAATACAACATAAAAATAAGTCAGAGACTGGCTGTATTTCACAAAACTACAGGGTTTTGAAGGTGTTTAAAGAAGAGCAGTCCATATGGTAACCACAGCAAAAGCCACAAGAACACAGAGCTGGGAACAGGCCTGGGTGTGAGTAGAAACCCAGGGGAATGGAGCTTGCAAGAAGACATAGAAAGTTTGATAAGTGATATGCTTAAATTTTAAAAACACAATGAAAACAGTGAACCATTGAACCAGTGAACATTATGAGTAGAGAAATATGATCATGGGGCTAATATTTAAATAATATTCCTCTTAATATGGATGTGGGCTCTTGAAGGAGGGACCATACTGCCAGGGTCTAGAAAAGCATCCGGCAAAAGTAGGTGCTCAATGATGTTTTCCAATATAATGGTTGGATGGATGGATGGATGGATGAGAGCTGAGTCTAAATCAGGGAGACCAATTAGGAGACCAACTAGATGTTTAATTCAGGCCTAAAGGAGTGACAGTAAGAATGAGGAGGAAATGATGGATGCAAGAGAAATTTTTAAGTAAGCAGTAGTAAGTCAGTCAGTAACAGAAAGGGAAGAGATATGGGAGTAAGAGGTAGGGATTGATCAAAGATGTTTTTAAAGTTTCAAGCCAAAGTGAATAGGAAAATGGAGGACCTTTTCAAGGTAAAAATGATGAAATTACATTTGGGCCTGTAGATCTTGAAGTGAAGGCAAATTTTTAATTATTATAGAAACCATTTGGAGCTATGGGACTAAAATCTGAGCAAGACAACGGAACTGATGATTTAGGAATCAAAAAAAGAGTATTAGAATAGATAAAAGCTGGCAATTTCAAGAAAAATTCCCAAAGGAAAAATATCTTCCAAAAAACATTATCATCATCATAATCATAATAGCAATAACATAACTCTAATTTATTATCAGTATTATTATTATAGCAGCTAACATTTATGGAGTGTTTATTATGTACCAAGCACCATAAGTTATTCCTATGTATTATTGTACTTAATCTTTACAATAACCCTACAAAGTTGTTATGATTATGCCCACTTTCCAGAACAGGGAACTGGGGCACAGAGTAAGTGAGTAACCGCATTTATTTAGTACCAGAACCAGGACTTAAATCAAAGTCACATAAAAATATCTTTTTCAATACCAATAGTCTCTCAATTTCTATACCAAATAGTCTCCAAGATCCTACTGGGGGATGGGAAATTTCTATTTTCTATTTTTTATCTTAACCTATTGAAGTGTCTATTATTATCTATTACTTACGATATATATATTAATACAGTTGTATATAAATTATAACTAAGCACTCATTTATGAGAGATATCCTTTTTTTTCTAATAGGAATGTATGATCAAAGTAGCTTAGAGATTGAGTTATATATTCTGCCTCCTGTCTACCTTTGTTTCTACAAGAATTCAATGTCAAGCAGTTTTATCTTTTTTTCCTCAAAAATAGACCACATATATACCCAAAAGAATTAAAAGCAGGGTCTTGAAGAGACAATTACATACCCATGTTCAAAGCAGCATTATTCACAATAGCAAAAATATGGAAGCAATGTGAGTCTCCATTAATGGATGAATGGATAAACAAAATGTGGTACATACATACAATGGAATATTATTCAGGCTTAAAAAGGAAGGAAATTCTGACATAGGCCACAACATGGATGAACCTTGAGGACATTATGCTAAGTAAAACAAGCCAGTCACAAAGAGACAAATACTGTATGATTCCATTTATATGAGGTACTTAGTCAAAATCATAGATACAGAAAGTAGAATGGTGGTTGCCAGGGACTGGGAGAGAGGGCAATGGGGAGTTATTGTTTATCAGTTATCGAGTTTCAGTGCTACAAGATGAAAAGAGCTATGGAGATGGATGGTGGTATGGTTGCACAACATGAATGTATTTAATACCACTGAATTGTACACTTAAAAATGATGAAGATGATAAATTTTATGTTGTGTGTATTTTACCACAACAAAAAAAATTGGGGGTGAAAAAAGACCACAGATGATCAGATACCCCATTCACCTATTCCTTCCAAAAATATTTATCAATTGCTTATCTTGTGTCAAGTTCTGTGGTACATTCTGTGAATTCTAAGAAACAATCCCTGACTTTAAAGAGGTCAGCAACGTAAAACCCTGATATGTAAACAGATCATTAAAAATCAATATTAGAAGAACAACAATAGTGATAGTCAAGAGCTAGCACTTTCTATTAGGTACTTGCTACATGCTAAGTACCCAGTCCTCCTAAACACTTAGATATTTTATCTAAACAACATTACGGAGCGAGACATATCATTATCTCCATTTTACAGACAATAAAACTGAGGCTCAGGCAAGTCAAGAAACACGCCCAGATGACACAGCTTATAAACAGGTGAACCCAGGCGGCTTGATTCCAGACCCCGTGCTCTTAACTACACTCGTTGGAGTGGCGAAAAGGGCTCTGAGGGAAATAGGACCAAGCAGCCTACCATGCTGTCTGTTTGCTAGGTCTCCAGAACTCGCAACCATACCCTTCCAAGTTAATTGCCTATTAAAACAAGTCAGATCTTAAAAAGTAACACAACAATAAAAATCAGGCCATACTTTTCAGACTTGTAATCCTAACAATGCATTGAGAAATGGATATTGCACTCTCTAATGCTTATTTCAGGAAAAATTACTCACAATAGGCAACATTTTTGTTCATACAAAAGTGCTCCCTTGCTTAAATCACACTGACACAAATTTATACATCATGGAGAGTAGTCTTGAACAAACTAGAAGTCTGATTTTCAGAATTTGCATGTTTAAGAGTCAGTAACTGGCCTTAATCTATTTTAAGACAACTGCTTTGTGTGACTTCATATACATCCGGAGTAAACTATATAGACGATAAAGTTTACAGTTCAACAGGTTTCCAAAGTCTAATTTAAGTCTCCATCAATATTCCGACATCCACCCTGAATGACAGACATTATAACAGAAAGCAGCAGTGGATGAGAACCTGCCACCTCGAGCCAGCTGCTTCCAGTGTGGGTTAGCAAAAAGTGGTTTCCAAAGGACAAACTTCACTTTGCCTTGAACTTTGTGAGAACATAGTGGATCATTAAAGATTTATCACCTGACACGGTAGGCAAGTAAACACAGCAATTCCTACTGCTTTCCTTAGATGCCACGGTGATAAGTACAACAGAAACAAAAAGACAGCACCAAAAGGTTTGTATTTTCAAATTACCACGGGTTAGACTTTAAGCAACAACTTGCTTTGTACCAAACAGTCTTCCTCCACGGCTTCTTTCGAGGATCAAGTACGCCCTCACATTGGATTGTGTCAAACATTAACTTTCCTTTCGTGTGGCCAGAACCAGCTCTGAGCCTGTCCAGACTGTTCTCAGAGGCCATTGCTCCCTCATAAATCCACCTTGAAAGGCACACGGAAGGTGAGTTCAAATGAAAGGGTCTTCATGTGGAGTTCGAGCTTAGCATTTCTCATTAATAAAGTCAGATAAACATGTGACATTAAGAGGAAAAGGCAGGCCAATTATTAAACTTAACTAATTATCCTATTCCACTTAAATTGTCTAAGAACTAAGTAAAACCGGTGCAATCACTTTTATCCTTAAAAAAAGTTAGTTTAAGGCCAAATGTCTTCTTCCTTTGTGAAAAATAAAATGTTCAACATGAGGATTCCACATATTTCCAAGGTGTTATTTTCTTTAAAACAAAGTCATCTGAGATAATATCTCAGAAGTTGAATGCATTATTATTTGTCTTTCACAGAAAAAAGTCAAGCTGCAGTGAACAGAATACAAGCTCAGGTTTTTCCCCAACTGTGATACTTAGGAAAGCACTTTCAACTTAATTCCTGCTTAATTCTGTTAAAGACTGGAAAATGCCAGAAAAGAACCATTTCCATAGTATAAGCGTAAATCAGGAAACTGATAAACGAGATGGAACCATTTTTAAAGGCACACATCCAGTTTCAGGGAAGAAAGGGCTTTTTCAAACTTTTTCAGCATGGGCCACGTATATCCTTGAAAATTCTTCCTCTCACAGTTCTGCAGATCACTACTGTAACCTAAGTCCACATGTTGCTATCTAAAAGAATAACACTGCATGATGTCTACCAGGGGAAACCTTCTCTTAGAAAAACGATGCTGAACTTTGCTTTAGCTATCTTAAAGAAAACTCAATTTTTGTGTAGTCTTCCCAGACCAACCCCAGCCAACTGATATTTCTGTACTTGGACTTTGATTTTCACAGAATTTCAGAAATCAAAGAAACATTAGTGATGAGGAAACAGACGCTCAAATAAGTTAAGTGACTTGGCAAGAGTTTTGAGACTTGCTAAGCAGCAGAGCTTAACAAAGACCCTTGCTTCTTGATGGCCAGATTGATGTTCCCACAGTAGAACAGTGGGCTGTCATCTGGCAGGTTTATGCAATGTAAATCCTCTCGCTAACCAAATTATGAGCTTCTGGAAAATAGAAACTACATCATCTATTTCTTTTAAACTCCAGCTTGACTTTCCTAGTTCTAAGACCTTAAAAAAAATCAAATAAATAATACGAAAAGATCAAAAGGAGTAAATAAACGTATTTAGCACTAGATCTTGATAAAATGGAAAAAACTCACTCTTCAAGTTTCAAAAACACCCAGCACTCATTTGTTTGCATGTCCGTTTATTTCTATTTTCAGAAAAATTCTTAAAGAGGACATTTTTTTCTTACTTTTTTGTATAAGTATAGCTTCTCTGACTAGCACTTTAAAAAATATCCTTGACAAAGTATTAAGTAAATCCAGGTTATTCATCAGGGATGTCTTGTCAATAATTAGCTGAACCACAATACTCCAAAAAGAGCAATGGATCTGAAGCTAAAAATAATACTGGGTCTAATTAGAGAGGCAAGAGAATATTTAAGCAATCATACATTATTCACTTAATATTCAATTAGAAAATTGACTCTATTATTGGGCTAGAAATCATCTGAAAACACAGAAAATTACAATATAAATGGAACTTTAAGTTTGTTGATCCAAATAGCTGTTGTCAAGGGCACAAGGATACCAGGCCACATCTTGTTATGCCTTTCTTGAACCCATAGCCACTGCACCACTGAGCCTTGAAGTGGATGTGCTAGCCATTTTCCACTGGTCCCTCCAGACCTTCACTCTACTCTTGTTCAGTTTGCTCTGAGCTTGGCCAGCCAACCAGCATAAACTCATCAAAGGACTCCCTTGCCTTTGGACCCTCACAAGGGTATAGCCAGGGGGAAGCAGTGGCTGAAGATCAAAGGAAGAAAAGTCAAGATATTTATTCTCCCAACTTCCTCCCTGCCAGGTTGCATTGGTCAGTTGCCCCCTCTACCAAAGACCATAGCTCCTATCGGTCGGCCCTTCCTTTACAGCTACTCTCTGGGAGCTCTCTCCCTTTGCCCTGACGGGCCTTGAGGTGGTAATGGCTGCTGCTGTTGCCAGCCCCTTTCCTCATACTCAACCATCTCGTTAGTTTCACTTAACTCTGCTCACACCTTTGTATTGGTCTGTTTAATAAACTTCTCAATTATCCACACTGAGTATACCCTGTCCATGTCCTGCTAGGACCCAAACGATATCTTGGAATAGAGTTGCTTGCTGCCTTACATGCTAAGTTCCAGGTCATTTTCATTGCAAGAGAGGGTTTGATCAGGAGGGTTGGGAAGTAAACTTTGATCACTTGTGCTTTTGTTGTCATATCTAAGAAGGCTTTACCTAACCCAAAGTCACAAAGATTTATTCCTATATTTCTTCTAAGAGCTTTATAGTTCTACCTCTTATATTTAGGTCTATAATCCATTTTGAGTTACTTTTCATTTTAGGGCCTAAATTTATCTTTTTGCATGTGGATATCCAACTGTTCCAGCACTATTTGTTTCTTCATTAAATAAGAGTAGCATTTTTGTTGAAAACAACTTACCATAAAAGGTTTATTTCTAGACTCAACATCATCCAAACATCCAGCCCTATGCCACTACTACCCTGTCTTGATTACTGTATCTTTATTGTAAGGTTTGAAACCAGAAAGTGTAAGTCCTCCAGTTTTGCTCTTTTTTAAAAAAAAAATTGTCTTAGCTTCTGGGTCCTTCACATTTCCCTATCAATTTTAGGATCAGCTTGGCAATTTCTACAACAATGTCAGCTGAAATTTTGATAAGGACTGCACTGACTCTATTTACCAATTTAGAGAAAATCTCCACCTTAATAATATTGATTCTTCAGATCCATGAATGGGGAATGTCTCCATTTACTTAGATCTTCAATTTTACTCAGCAATGTTTTATAGTTTTCAGTGTACATCTCGCACTTCTGCTAAAAATTTTCCTAAGTATTTATTCTTTTGATGTTATTATAAATAGAATTGATATCTTTAATTTTCTTCTCAGGTTGTTCATTGTAGTATATAGAAATAAAATTGATTTTTGTATATTGATCATATATTTTGCAACCTTGCTGAAAATCTTATAGTTTTTTGTTGTAGATTCCATAAAATTTTCTACATATAGTTTCATATCATCTGTGAATAAAGACAGTTTTATTTCTTCCTATCCAATCTGGCTGCATTTTATCTCCTTTTTTATTGCTGACTACAATGGCTAGAATATCCATTACAATGTTGTATAAAACTGGTGAGAGCAGACATCATCGCCTTGTTCCTGATCTTAGAAGAAAGCATTAACATTTTCACCATTAAGTATGTTAACTGTAGGTTTTTCTCTCAGTCAGGTTGAAGAAGTTCCCTTCTATTCCTAATTTGTTGAGAATTTGTATTATGAATATAATTGGATTTTGTAAAATATTTTTGTGTCTAGTGATGATCATGTAGATTTTGCTCTTTATCTTATTAATACGGTGTAGTATATTAATTGATGTTCAGATGTTAAACCAACTTTGCATTCTTAGTATAAATCCCACTGGGTCATGTTGTATGATCCTTTTTGTGTGTCACTGGATTCAGTTTGCTGATGTTTTGTTAAGGACTTGTGCATCTATATTCATAAGGGATATTCGTAGTTTTCTGTGATATCTTCCTCTAGCTTTGGTACAAGGGTAATACTGGCTTCATTAAATAAGTTGGGAAGTATTCCCTCCTCCTCTATTTTCCAGAAGAGTTTGTGAAAGATTGGGATTATTTATTCTTTAAGTTTTTGATAGGATTCACCAGAGAAGTCATCTGGGTCTAAGATTTTCTTTGTAGAAAGATTTTTAATTACTAGTTGCTTTGCTTGGTATAGGTCCATTCAGATTTTCTCTATCTTCTTGAGAACATTTTAGTAATTTATGTCTTTCAAGGACTTTACCCATTTCATCTAAATTGTCCAATTTGATGGCATAAAGTTGTTCATAGTATTCCCTTATAATCCTTTTAATTTCTGTAGGGTCAATAGAGATGGAACCTCTTTCATTCCTGATTTCAGTATTTTGTATCTTCAAAACCTCTTTTCTTAGTCTAATTAAAATGTTATCTATGTTAATCATTTCAAAGAACAAATTTTTGGTTTCATTATTTTCTCTATTATTTCTCAGTTTTCTATTTTATTGGTTTCCATGCTAATCTTCATTTCTATCCCTTTTGTTTTAGGTTTAATTTGTTCTTATTTTTTCCTTTTTCTAATTTCTTAAGGTAGAAACTTAAGTTACTGATTTGTAACCTCTCTTATGTTCCAATACAGGCATTCCTCCTTGGTTTCTTAATGTTAAAGTACCCAAGGACTTGGTCTTTAGACCTCTTAACTCTATCTACATTCATTCTCTTGATCTTATCTGATCTTACGGCTTCAAATACATTCTGTACACTGACAGTTCTCAGGCTAGACCTCGTCCTCTAAATTTCAGGATCATATATCCAACTGCCTCTTACCCTGGATATCAAAGAAACATCTCCAATTTAACAAGCTCCAAACTGAACTCCTACCCTCAGGCCCCTTACCAAACTTGCTCTTTCACCAGTATTCAACATCTCTCTTTATAGCAAATCCACCCTTACAACTGCACAGGCCATAATCCAAGGGTTATCTTTTAACTCTGTCCTTGACTCATTCTTTCTCTTAGACCTCATATCCAGTCCAGGAGGAAATCCCATTGGCTCTACCTGCAAATACATACACTCTAATCACTTCACTACCTCCACTGCAACCACACTATTCCAAGCCACCCTACACTCTCACCTAGATGAGGTCTTATAACTGGTCTCTCTACCGTCCGCCCTTTTTTTTAAATTGAGGTATAACTGACATACAACATTTTATATTAGTTTCAGGTGTACAATATAATGATTCAATATTTGTATATATCAAGAAACGATCACCATAATAACTCTAGTTAACATCCGTCACCATACATAGTTACAAATTTTTTTTCTTGTGATGAGAAATGTTAAGATTTACTCTCTTAGCAACTTTCAAATATGTAATACTTATTATTAACTATAGTTGCCATGCTGTATATTACATCTCCATGACATTTAATTTTATAACTGGAAGTTTGTATCTTTTGACTTCCTTCACCCATTTTGCCCACCCCCTACCCCCTGCCTCTGGCAACCACCAATCTGTTCTCTGTACCTATGAGCTTTGTTTTTGTTTTGTTTTGTTTTAGAATCCACATATAAGTGAGATCATACAGTATTTGTCTTTCTCTTACTTATGTCGCTTAGCATAATGCCCTCAAGGTCCATCTATGTTGCCAGAAATGGCAAGACTACACTCTTTTTTATGGCTGAAAAATATTCCATTGTGTGTATATATATATACACACCACATTTTCTTTATCTGTTCACCCATTCATGGGCACTTAGGTTGCTTCCAAGTCTTGGCTATTGCAAATAATGCTGCAATGACCACGGAGGCACATATATCTTTTTGAGCTAGTGTTTTTGTTTTCTTTGCATAAATACCCAGAAGTGGAATTGCGGGATCATATGATAGTTGTATTTTTAATTTTTTGAGGAATCTCCGTACCGTTTTCCATAGTGGCTGCCCCACCAAGTGCACAAGTGTTCCCTTTTCTCCACATCCTTGCCAACACTTGTTATTTCTTGTCTTTTTGATAATAGCTATTTTAACAGGTATGAGGTGATAGCTCATGGTAGTTGATTTGTATTTCCCTGAAGATTAGTGATGTTGAACATCTTTTCATGTACCTGTAGGCCATCTGTATGTCTTCTTTGGAAAAATATCTATTCAGATCCTCTGCGCATTTTTTAATCAGACTGGTTTTTTGCCATTGAGTAGTCTGAATTCTTTATATATTTTGGATATTAACCCCTTATCAGATACATGATTTGAAAATATCTTCTCCCATTTAGTAGGTTGACTTTTCATTTTGTTGATGGTTTTCTTTGCTGTGCAAAAGATTTTCAGTTTGATGTAGTCCCACTTATTTTTGCTTTCACTGACTTTCTTTTGCTGTCAAATCAAAAAAATCGTCGAGACCAATAGCCAGAAGCTTATTGCCTATGTTTTCTCCTAGGAGTTTACAGTTTTAGGTCTCACATTCAAGCCTTTAATCCATATTGAGTTAATTTTTGTATATGGTGTAAGATAGTGATCCAGTTTCATTCTTTTGCATGTTGCTCTCCAGTTTTCCTCTACTTCCATCTTTGACCTCTCCCACATCTATTCTCAGAAAAGAAGCCACAGGGATCCTGTAAAAATGTCAGCTGAACCACCTCACTCCTCTGCTTAAAACCTGCAGACTCAGATTTCCTATTTCTATCAGAAAAAAAGACAACCTGCTTCCAAAGGCCTACGAAGCCCTACAAGATCTGGCCTCCAATGCCCTGTCTGATCTCATCTCCCACAGCTTTCACTCTTGCTTACTTTGCCCTAGCCACACTGTTCCTCGAACACAGGACATCCTCCCACCTAAAAGCCTTTCCATTGGTTGTCCTACTTCCTGGAATACTTTTCCTCCAACATCTGTATGGCTCATCCTTTCTCCTTCTCAAGTCTTATGACATTGACACTAGCCATGTCCCTTTAAATTGCATTTACAACCACTACTAGCACTCCCAGTGTTCATTACCTTGTTCATTTTTCCCTATAGCATTTAATACTTTCAAATATCATGTATATTTTACTTAATATGTTTATTATTTATTGTATCTCTCCCTCAATAGAATGTAAGCCCTTTGAGGGCAGAGATTTTTGTCTATTCTGTTCATGGATACTGCAGGTTCAGTTCCAGATTACCACAATAAAGCAAATATTGCAATAAAGCAAGTCACACAAATTTTTTGGTTTCCCACTGTATATAAAAGTTATATTTACACTATAGTATAGTCTGTTAATTGTGCAATAGCACTATGTCTAAAGAAAACAACATATATACCTTAATCAAAAAATACTTTAGGGGCCAGCGCAGTGCATAGTGGTTAAGTTCACACACTCTGCTTCAGTAGCCTGGGGTTCACAGGTTCAGATGCTGGGCAAGGACCTACACACCACTTGTCAAGCCATGCTGTGGTAGCACCCCACACACAAAATGGAGGGAGATTGGCACAGATGTTAGCTCAGGGCCAGTCTTCCTCACCAAACAAAAAAAAATTTTATTGCTAAAAAATGCTAACCATCATCTGAGCTTTCAGCAAGTCATAATCTTTTTGCAGGTGAAGGGTCTTGCTTCACTGCTGATGGCTGCTGACTGATCAGGTTGGTGGTTGCTGAGGCTGGGGTGGGTGTGCCAATTTTTTTTATTTTCATTTTTGTTTCTAGGGAATGATTTGCTCTGAGTTAACATCTGTTGCCAATCTTCCTCTCCTTTTTATTTCCCTCTCCAAAACCCCAGTACATAGCTGTATATGCTAATTGTAAGTCCTTCCAGTTCTTCTATGTGAGCCACTGCCACAACATGGCTACTGACAGACAAGTGGTGTGGATCCATGCCTGGTAACCAAACCCAGGCTGCCAAAGCAGAGCATGCCAAACTTTAACTACTAGCCATCAGGGCTGGCTCAGCAAGCTTTTAAAAATTATTTTATTGAGGTCACATTGGCTTATAACATTGTTTAAATTTCAGGTGAACATTATACATCAGTTTCTGTATAGACTACATCATGTTTACCACCAATAGTCTAGTTTTTATCCATCACCATACATATGTGCCCCTCCCCACCTCTCTCTCCTCTGGTAACCACTAATGTGTTCTCCTTATCTATGTGTTTGTTTATCTTCCACATATGAGTGAAATCATAAAGTGTTTGTCTTTCTCTGTCTGCCTTATGTTCAACATCACTAATTTTTAGGGAATCACAAATCAAAACTACAATGAGATTTCACCTTACACACATCAGAATGGCTATAATTAACAAGATAAGAAATAACAAATGTTGGAGAGGATTTGGAGAAAAGGGAACCCTCATACACTGCTGGTAGGAATGCAAACTGGTGCAGCCACTATGGAAAACAATATGGAGAGTTCTCAAACAATTAATGGTAGAAATATCATATGCTCCAGGTATCCCACTACTGGGTATTTAGCCAAAGAAGATGAAATCAACAATCCAAAGAGATTTATACATCCCTATGGTTTTATCACAGGATTATCATAATAGCCAAGACTTGGAAGCAACCCAAGTGCCCATCAACGGATGAATAAATAAAGAAGATATGGTATATTATACACACATGCACGCGCACACACACACACACACACTGGAATACTACTCAGCCGTAAAAAAGACAAAATCATGTCATTTGTGACAACATGGATAGAGCTTGAGGGCATTATGTTAGGCAGTTTTTTAAAATAAGACAACAATGAAGTTTGCCAGAATGATTTACTCTTCCTTTCAACTGATTTTTCTGTAGCATGCGATGCTGTTTGATAGCATTTTACCTGCAGTAGAACTTCTTTTAAAATTGGAGTCAATCCTCTCAAATCCTGCCACTGCTTTACCAACTAAGTTTATGAAATATTCTAAATCCTTTGTTGTCATTTCAACAATCTTTATAGCATCTTCACTAGGAGTAGACTCCATCTCAATAAACTACTTTCTTTGCTCATGCATATCTGTTCAAGTTTTATCCAGAGATTGTAGCAATTCAGTCACATCTTCAGGCTCCACTTCTAATTCTAGTTCTCTTGCTATTTCCACCACATCTGCAGTTACTTCCTTCACTGAAGTCTTGAACCCCTCAAAGTCATCCATGAGGGTTGGGATCAACTTCTTCCAAACTCCTGTTAATGTTGATATTTTGACCTCTTCCTATGAATCATGAATTTTCTTAATGGCATCTAGAAGGCTAAATACTTTCCAGAAGGTTTTCAATTTACTTTGCCCAGATCCATCAGAGGAATCACTATCTATGGCACCTATAGCCTCATGAAATGTATTTCTTAAATAATAAGACCTGAAAGTCAAAATGACTCCTTGATCCATGGGCTACAGAAGGGATGTTGTGCTAGCAGGCAGGAAAACAATGTTAATCTCACTGTACATCTCCATCAGGGTGATGAGGTGCATTGTCAATGAGCAGCAATATTTTGAAAGGAATGTTTTTCTGAGGAGTAGCTCTCAACAGTGGGCTTAAAATATTCAGTAAACAATGTGCTGTCATCTAGACTTTGTTGTTTCATTTAGAGAGCACAGGCAGAGTATATTTAGCATAATTCTTAAGGGCCCTAGGATTTTCAGAATGGGAAATGAGCATTAGCTTCAACTTAAAATCAACACCTGCATTATCATCCTGTCCTTTGAAACTTTGAAGCCAGACACTGACTTCTCTTCTCTAGCTATGAAAGTCCTAGATGGTATCGTCTTTCAATATAAGGCTGTTTCATCTACATTGAAAATCTGTTGTTTAGTGTAGCCACCTTCATTAATTATCTTAACTAGATGTTCTGGATCATGTGCTGCAGTTTCTACATCGGCACTTCCTGCTTTACTAATTGTTAACGTAATTAACAATTTTTTTGTGTAATGGAGAAAGCTTCTTTCCTTAAACCTCATGAACCAACCTCTGCTAGCTTCAAGCTTCCTCACCTCTCTCACCCTTCACAGAACTGAAGACAGTTAGGGCCTCACTCTGGATGAGGCTTTGGCCTAAGGGACTGCTGTGGCTGGTTTGCTCTCCTATCCAGACCACTTTCTCCATATCAGCAATAAGCCTGTTGTGCTTTCTTATCATTTGTGTGTTCACTGGAGTAGCACTTTTAATTTCATTCAGGAACTTTTCCTTCGCATTTACAACTTGGCTAACTGGTGCAAGTGGCCTAGCTTTTGGCCTCTCAGCTTTCAACACACCTTCCTCACTAAGCTGAATCATTTCTAGCTTTTTTTTTTCAAAGATTGACACCTGAGCTAACATCTGTTGCCAATCTTTTTTTTCTTCTTCTTCTCCTCCTCAAAGGCCCCAAGTACGTAGTCCTATATTCTAGTTGTGAGTGCCTCTGGTAGTGCTTGTGGGAGGCCACCTAAGCATGGCTTGATTAGCAGTGCTGGGTCTGCACCCAGGATCCAAACTGGCAAAACCCTGGGCTGACAAAGTGGAGTGTGAGAACTTAACCACTCGGCCAAGGGGCTTGCCCCCTATTTCTGGCTTTTGATTTAAAGTGAGAGACACAGACTCTTCCTTTCACCTGGGACATTTAGAGGCCATTGTAGGGTTATTAATTAGCCTAATTTCAATATTGGTGTATCTCAGGGAATAGGGAGGCCTGAGGACAGGGAGAGAGGCAGGGGAACAGCCAGTCAGTAGAGCAGTCAGAACACACACATTTATCAATTTAAGTTTGCTGTCTTATAATGGGTAGGGTTCATGGTGCCCCCAAACAATTACAATAGTAACGTCAAAAATCACTGATCACAGATCAGGGGGCCAGCCCCACGGTGGAGTGATGAAAGTTCCACATGCTCCACTTGGCAGCCTGGGTTCACAGGTTCAGATCTCGGGCATGGACTTACTCCACTCGTCAGCCATGCTGTGGAGGCATCCCACATATAAAATAGAGGAAGAATGGCACAGATGTTAGCTCAGGCCTAATGTTCCTCAAGCAAAAAAAAAAAAAAAGAATCACTGATCATAGATCACCATAACAAACATAATAATAATGAAAATGTTTTAAATAGTGTGAGAATTACCTAAATGTGACACAGAGACACAAGTGAACAAATGCTGTTGGAAAAATGATGCCAATAGATTTGCTTGATGAAGGGTTGTCAAAAACCTTCAATTTACAAAAAACACAGTATCTGCAAAGTGCAATAAAGCAAAGCATAATAAAACAAGGTATGCCTGTGTATGCATGGCATATAGTAAGTATTAAATATTTGTTGAATGAACAAATAAAATTTATGAGCAGAACTTATCTACTGGCCATTATCAAATGAACAGTTAGTCATGCCTGAAAGTTGACTTTATTCATTCCTTCATTCAGTCAACAAATAGTGAGCTACTTCCTTTTGCCAGGCACTGCAGCAGACACTGGGGACATTCTAGACACAGCTTGCCTCCTAATTATCCATCCCTCCTCACATGATGTAAAAAAATAAACAGTATAATTCGTGTAATAATAAGTGTTACAAAGACAATAGAATATATAAGTAAATGTGTTAATAATTAAAGACAGAGAGCTAGGAGTTCTCCTTGAACTAGAATCGACAGGAAAGCCATCTATGAGGAGATGTCATATGAAGCAAAACCAGGATGAGGGGAAGCCATTCACGCAGAAACCTGGAGGGAAAATATTCCACGGAAACAAAAAGTATAAAACTTTGAGGGGGAAATGGAGCTTTGTGAATCCAAGAAACAAAAAAGCCAGTATGACCTGAAAGTGGCGTTAGAGGGCAGATACAATGGGAAGGCATCCTGCCTCCACTGTGGAGGCTGCTAAACCCATCCTGACCCTCACTTTTTAGCAACTTAGACGGATCCTGGAATGTTATTTCTTTTATCACCTCCTCTCTCCTGTGCTCCCTCTTCTCTTTTTTCTCTCTAGGAAAAGTGCCAATGGCACTAAGTGCCAGTGTCCTTGAGGTGAAATTTGAGAAGCCCGTTTGTTCTTTAGCCGACCTATCACTTCTGTGCAAATCAGAAAAAGTTGTGCTTTCCTCGGAACATTTTACTGACATCTATTTAAAAAATATGTAATAAATAAGCATATCTCCAATTCACTCATAGTTGTGCAGTCAAACATGCATGGCAGGACGTAATGGCCCTGGTTGCAGAGACAGAGGCGGATAGCGCTATGCAAACCAAACTGGTTCCAGTTTTCCTCTATTTCAAATACCAAATGCTGCAAATGCAAAATATGCACGTAGATTTGCATGCACTACAAATTAGTACTATTCAGCATTAACTAAAATTGGCTACTGATTCTGTTATCAAAACCCTCATGAGAAAAGGAATGAGTTTGAGTACTTTTGAGTATCAGTCATTGGAAAAAATACTATGTGCATGGTCAAGTGATGCAGGTTCAAGTGGCTGTGAGCATGAATGTGCCTCTATACAAGTGGTGAAAGCCTTGGCCCTACCAGCAAGGGTTAGAAGTACCGATCACCAGACAGTCTATCTGAGCAGCTACAGAGGATAATCTTTTCTACCCTTTGGAATGCTTCTGCTTATATTATGTGATTCATAGATTATTGTAATGTAGTAGTTTACGGTTTTAGGGGTTTTTTTAAAATAAGATAAAGGATATTTTGGTGGAGCAACAGATTCTAAAAGAAATTTTCAAGTTTAATCCCAAAGGAGGCCATTCTTTTCATCATTTAGGCTTCAGTTTTCTAATTTATGAAAGGGAAAAGTGTACGATTATTATGAGACATAATATGTGGTCCAGTGTCCTTTGTGCTTTCTAGATGAATGGTATTCATATGTCACATCAATATGACTAAAATGAATAAGCAACTAATAAAATCCGCAAAGAATATCTTTTTCTGAAAGAATGTTTCCAATGATGGAAGAGTGCCACCTAATGTTCAATGAGGATCTCAACATATCCATGCCACACAGTCATTTTACATTAAATCATAATAATTTTTTAGAGGCCCTAATTGAGTATCAAAGTATGAATTACGACTTGTTGAAGAAAATTTGTATCACTAATTTGGTCTAGAAATTGAGTTTTCAACAAGGAAATCAAAAGTCTTCGCTTCTCTCTGTAACTACAAAAATGCAGAAGAAAGTTACACCCTAAAAAATGACAGAATTTGAAACCTCTTGGCCCCAGTTGTGGTAGATGAGAAAGTGCATGGGTTTCCAGGCTAAACAGGTTCGAATCCAGGCCCTGGCCCTTGCTCGCAGTATAACCTCGGGTTTATTTCAACCTGAAACTGTACCCTTACATGAAAAGGACTTAATACACAGTAGGCAGTCAATAAATTATAGATATTAACTATTAAGAAAAACAGGTTTCCCATTCTGATTTATAAGTTAAAAGTTTCTTTTGGTTTTTAATATATCCCCTCCAGTCATCAGGGCTTTAAGAAATGTTTGAATGAAAAAGCACCAGATGCCAGGTCAACACTTCCACTTCCGTCTAATCCCTTGCATAAAAATGTCTAACCTGAGTTCTTTTTTGATCCTTCCCCCAACCAGCCCCAAGTTTAAAGGGTTTTTTTTTAGCCCTGAAGAAATTATCAGTTCAAACAGCCACTCTTATGGAAAACGAGTGACATTCAGTGAATCCTCTGCACCTGCTTTGTAACACCTAATAAATTACAAAACAGGGCTTCAAGCAATTAAAAGGATTTTTAAAATCCTGTTAAACTATTTTGATAATATCTTCCTTGTGACATTTTAAAAAAGATTTAATCTGGGCAGGGGTAGGGGTGTGTGTGTGAAAGAATCTTTTTATTAACCCTTGGATTAATTTCATCAAATTTCATGAATCTACCCTTAGAAATTCTCCAAAATTAAATCTCTGTTGAGCCTAATCCTCTATTTATTCTTCCTATAAGTAAGAATTTAGCTGTAAGACACAGGAACAGTCAAGCAAACTGTTTCTGAGGGCCTCCAGGCCTGCGAGTGCAGAGGAGCATAAGATAACCCTGCTCTCTAGGAGCCTACTCTCCTCGCTGGGCTCATCACTGAGTCCTCACTCTGAGAGCCAGAGGGCAGGTTTTAGTGGTAAATTCCCAATGCACATGTTTGAAAGTGGACAGACTCACTTCTCCACCAGCACTGCCTTCCCAGGAGGCCAGGGCCTTTGGGAAGGGGCTGAGGGGCTCGTGGAGACAGCAGGAACAGAAGGCAAGGCAAGGATGTCCTACTTCTCTCTAACCCTTGGCTGTCTCTCTATTTTCTCTCCTGGATTTGGGATGCCTCTCCCTTTCTCTCTTTTTCTCTTGGTCCCAGATTTCTTTCTCTCCCTTTCTCTCTGTCTACTTTGTATAGCTTTCTTTCCTAGAGAAGTAAAAGGACATTTAAGAAAATAGAGAAAGTAAAGGAAAATAAGACAAACGGTGTAAAACAGGATCACAAAACACAACTGAAGTGGGTACTTGTTGATATGGTATTGACTAAATAAAGTTGTTTTTTTTTTTTTAGTTTAACCATGGTTGTATTTTACCTTTTTTTCTTTTAAAGATTGGCACTTGAGCTAGCATCTGTTGCCAAAATTCTTTTTTTCTTCTTCTTCTCCCCAAAGCCCCCCAGTACATAGTTGTATATTCTAGTTGTGAGTGCCTCTGGCTGTGCTATGTGGGACGCCGCCTCAGCACGGCCTGATGAGTGGTGCCATGTCCACATCCAGGATCCAAACCAGCAAAACCCTGGGCCGCCGGAGCGGAGGGCATGAACTTAACCACTCAGCCATGGGGCCGGCCCCTAAATAAAGTTTTTAATTCCTTCTCTTCATTTAGAAATTAGAACTAATTCAGTGTGGAGTCAGTGATACCAACATACAGACGCATACTGCGTGTAGACGGGAGCCGAGGGGAGCAAGAATACCACACCAAGGGAGAAGACACATGGGCCTTTGAGGACGTCCCAACTCAGTTTCCTCATCTATAAAACTGGGGGATAAGACTAGATCAGTGGCTCCCACACATTGTCTTTTTTTCTTTACCAGAATCTAAGAACCATAAGCTCCATTAGAAGCAATATACACACACACACGTGTGCACACATGCACACACCTCACACCTGAAAAATGTTCCATGAAACAATTTTTATCCTCTGTACGTGCAATATACTAATATTTTATACTGGTTTTTAAGGCTAGTTGCTGTTTACAATTTAGAGTTCACAATCTACCAATGGATCACAACCTCAGTTTGAGAAACACTGGTCTTAGAAAAATCCAAAGTCTCTCCTTATGATTTCACACCACACAGGGCCTATGTGATCTGACCTCAGGCTACCTCTTGACTGCGTTTCTGCCACGCTCCCCCTCATCCTCGGCTCCAGTCACGTTGATTTTCTTGCTGGTCTCTGGATAAGCTAAGCAGACTCCTACCTCAGAATCTTTGCACTTGCTATTCCCTCTGCCTGGACTCCTCTACTGCTAGGATTACTAGGGCTCTCTACTGCATCACGTCATTCAGGTCTCTGCTCAAATGTCACTAAACTGTTGAGGTTTCCCTGACCATCCAACTAAACACCATCCTCCTCCTACTTTATTCACTTTTTTCACTTTTCCCATAATCTGTTAACTTTTTCATTTGTTGTTAGTGCCGTGGAGTCGGTTCTGACTCCGACAGACCCTGTGTGCAGCAGAGCAGAACTTTGCCGGGTCTCTTTGCGCCATCCTCTCACCTTTCAGCGCTCTATCAGCCAATGCTCTGCTGCTGTTCATAGGGTCTTCATGGCCAATTTTTCAGAAGTGGGTGGCCAGGTCCTTCTTCCTAGTCTGTCTTAGTCTGAAAGCTCCAGTGAAACCTGTCCACCCTGGGTGACCCTGCTGGTATTTGAAATACCGGTGGCACAGCTTTCAGCAGCACAGCAACATGCAGCTGCCACAGTGCGACAAGTGACAGATGAGTGGTGTGGTTCCCTGACTGGAAATGAACCCTGGTTGCCTGGTTGTGGTAGTGAGAGCACCAAATCTTCACCACCAGGGCTGGCTAATTTTTCATAACACCTACCAATACCTAACATTGCATTATATGTTAACTTGTTTATTGTGTGACTCGCTACACCAAAAATTTGAGCTCCACAACAGCAGGACTTTGTCATTCATTGATATATCCTGGATGCTGAGAACAGTGCCCAGCACATAAGAGAAACTTAAAAATAATTGTTTAATGAATTAATGAATCTAGAGTTCTCTCTCAGAATAGAAGTCTTCTATTTTCAACTTTGACTTCTGGATTTTCTCTGGTCATGAATAGCCCTCAATCAAAAATAGTTTTCCACTCCTTGTCTCTACAAATGACTAGCAGGGAAATTCAATGGAAAGTTAACTTCCTGTCTTTTCAACCATCTTTTCAGAGCATTATTCTTCTTCCCTGACTGTTTGTGCCTCTCTGCTCTCTACTGATATTCATCTCCCTTCTCCATACATTCAATACTTATCTCTAAAGGACACTGTGAACTAGTTAAGAATCTTAAATGCCTTAAAAAAATGGAAAATGTTATATAAATGTTAGGCACTATCGTTATTAAAATTGCAGCTGTGCCATGCTTTTGTCAGGTGCTAAAATGAAAGAAGAAGGTGAGGAAGAAGGGAAGAGGAATGAGAGTAGCTGGAGCTGCTACTTTAGAGAGGGCGGAGAGGAAGTCCTCTCAGATGAGGTGTCTTTTGAGCACTGGACGAAGTGAAGGAGCATTTCAGGAAAATGGAACAGCAAGTGTGGCTGAGGTGCACGTAAATCCGAAAAGAAAAAGGATGTAAACTCATAAAAATGTATCTCAAAGGGTTAAACTAAAAAGGATTTGCTTAAAAATTATATTAATAAGAACACCTCAAATAAGTACTTCTCAGTAGTCACCAAATGCGTACGTCTTATGCCCACTCACAGCTCACTCAAAGGGACATCTGGGTCAATAAGCAAAAATGTTTAAAAGAAAGGAACAAAAAGCATCTGTTAAGCACCTAATTGCACAGGGCACTAGGCCGCACCTTGAACAAATGAATCACAGTGACATAGTCTCCTAGTCTGTTTCCAAACGCCTTCTGATAAATTTAAGGAATCAGTTTGACATTAGTATGGTATGCATAAATTCAATTTTGGATTTACATATATTCACACGTTAGGAAAATCTGAAACTCAGTCAATGAAAAACAACACAAAAAAACTGTAAAGTTAATGAATCTTGTTGTCTTTAACTAACACTCCTATGTAGCGATTACTCTCTCCTCTCTGTTCCCATTCAGTAGATCTCAATCTTACACCTATCAATAACACCAGCAAAAGCAGTAACAGCAGCTAACATTTATTGGGTGATTACAATGTATAAGCCTTAGGTTAAGCACTTAAACTCATTTAATCATAACAATATCCCAGTGAGGGAGCTAGTATTATTACCATGTTCATTTTATACAAGGAAATAGAATTTCCCTAAGCTAGTATTACAGTGTTACAGTGTATCATGTTTCTCTCTTCCTCTAAGATTGTGAGCTCTTTAAGAGAGAGATCTAGTCTTATTCATCTTTATATCTCAGATATATGACAAGAACCCAATAGTAGGGCAGAAGGATGAGTTCAAAAGGTCCTGCCCCATTTCTACGTAAATGCTTAGTAATTCAATTTTAGCTCTAAAAATATTCTAGCGACACAATATACACCTATGTGTGTATTGGGAGACAAGATAAAATCTTAAGGCCATTACTAGATTTTAAGTGAAAATGCTAAGAAAAAAAATGATCATATTATTATAGGAGCCATTCTCCGTGTGGATACAAAATCTTAAATTTTAATTATGAAAAATATTCAGATACCTAAGACACAAAACTATTCACCTTTCAGAGATCTGGGTGCATACAGTAAAATTCCATAAACTACTTAAAGAGCAAGGTGATGTAATATAAATGACAGACCTGTACTTGCCACTAGACAGAAGGGTTTTCCCTTTTTCCAAAGCCCTATTTCTGAGCCTATGTAGCAAAAAACAGCTTGGGCCTGAATGAGCTCATTGTACTTTCACAATCAAATTACTGAATAATAAAATTTCAAGACTAGCAGCAATAAAAGTAAATGTTCCCAGCTAATCCATTTAAGCTGAGTAGAAATTCATGGATTGCAGATCTAATACTTGCTAAATCCATATCAGACATGCTTAGCACTGTTCTCCCCCAAAGTATATGAGAATTATTAAAACTGGTCTCAAGAAATATTCCTACCACTTTCCACCTTTCCATCCCTTTTCCCCGACCTTTTACTGTTTCCATTAGGAAAATGAACTATAATAGACATTGAGAAAGAAGGAATTTAATATATAAAAGTACATTTTTAAATATCCACAAAATTAGACACAAGCACCATTAATCTCAAATATTTATTGCTGACACTTGTTTTAGATTTTAATCTCCTTCCATTTTCCCCAACTATCTTCTCCTTAGGCAGAATTCTGGTTAATATGAAAAAAATACATTTCATATATGTAAAGTATATTAGAGTATATAAATTACTTTCATATACATTATCTCACTTGATCCTCACAGAAATGCTTTAAGGTATTCTGAACAGAAATTGTCATTCTGATTTTACAGATGAGAAAAGAGGTGCCTGGAAAGATTACATGTCACAAAGTAAACAAGTGCTGAAGCCAAGAGAACAACAAGGATTGAAAGTTGAAGACTTCTAGCTCTACACCAGCTCCTGTGTACAACAGGCTGCTTCTTCAAAACAGGTGGGCAAGAGAGGACTGGAAAATCTGTCTGTGAATAACAGTTTAGTGAAGGGTACCTCTATCTTGTTCAGTATACACAGGCAACAAATTTTGAATTCTAACAATCTCTGAAAGACATGCAACAATAACTACAGACACATACTTTAGATAAGTACTAACAATGCTTTTCATCTACAGAACAGATGGTAATTTACAATCTTTCTCTCTCAACATACTGGATAAGGAAGGTGAAATTTTCAATAAAAGTTCAAATCCAGAGTGACGTCAGCATCATGGTGGAGTGCACCTTCCTGGGACTCTCTCCTCTCCAACATACAACAAATAGGGGCACCCATACTCCAACAGAGGACATCCTAAAACAACACAAAAAATGTCAGAGAGAGGGAAGGAGGAGAGGCTGGCGCCGCCCTTAGCGGAGCTGGAACAGGGGAAGAGAGAACAACGCTCATTCCCCTAAAGACTGTGATCCACCACCCCAGGAGGTTCTGTGAGTGAAGGAATGGGGGAGGGGTTGCTCATTCACGGGATCACCAAGGACTCCCTAGAGCCCTTGCAGGCTAGAGGGAAGCCCTTTAATGGGACGAAAGCTTTCGTGGGGGGTGACCTCATCAAGCCAAGACCCCAGGAGACCAGATAGCAAGAGCCAGAAAGCCGAGAGAGCACACAGGAGAAAGCACCCCTCCCCAACCCACCCAGGGAGGCTCCACTGCCTGGGAACCCAGCTGAAGGCAGAGGGCTCAGAATACGTGGCTCTCAACCCCCACCCAGTGGCGATAGGCAGTATCTGCAACCAAATAATATCAGAATACATAAGACCCAACCTAACTTCTCTAACAACATCAGACACTACATCAAATCTCAAGACAAGAGAGAAAATGACAAGCATCCAGAATTCAGTCCTGAGGACAGAGAAATATGTAATCTAAATGACAATGAATTCAAAATAGCTATCATCAAAAAACTCAACTTGGTGAAAGAGAATGTAGAGAAACAATTCAATGAGCTGAGGAGCTACTTCACAAAAGAGATTGAAACTATAAAGAAGAATCAATCAGAAATATGGGAGATGAAAGACACAATGGAAGAGATGAAACAAAATGTGGATTCCCTGAACGCTTGAGTGGACATCATAGAATGAATCAGCATAATTGAAGATAGATATGTTGAAATGCTCCAGACAGAGGAGGAGAGACAACTAACACTAAAAAGAAATGAAGAAAGACTCCGAGAAATATCCGATGCAATGAGTAATGCAAGATAACAATGATCAGTATTGCAGAAGGAGAAGAGAAGGAGAATGGAGCAGAAAGCATTTTCAAAGAAATAATAGCAGAGAACTTCCCAAACGTAGGGAAAGAGAGGGAAATCTGTGTGGAAGAAGCTTCCAGATCTCCTAGATTTCTTAATGTAAAAAGACCTACTGCAAGGCATATAGCATTAAAACTGGCAAGAATAAAGGACAAAGAAAGAATACTAAGGGCAGAAAGGAAGAAGAAAATAACCTACAAAGGAACCCCTATCAGGCTTTCAGCGGATTTCTCTGCAGAAAACTTACAAGCTAGGAAGAAGGAAACAACATAGTCAAATCTTTAAAAGACAAGAATCTTCAGCCAAGAATACTCTATCCAGCAAAAATATCCTTCAGATATGAAAGAGAAACAAAAACTTTCACAGACAAACAAAAGCTAAGGGACTTCGTAGCCATGAGACCACCCCCTCTACAAGAAATCCTCGGGGCCGGCTCCATGGCTGAGTGGTTAAGTTCACGTGCTCCACTGCGGCGGCCCAGGGTTCAGTTCCTGGGCATGGGCATGGCACCACTCGTCAGGCCACGTTGAGGCAGCGTCCCACATCCCACAACTAGAAGGACCTGCAACTAAGATATACAACTGTGTACAGGGGGGGTTTGGGGAGATAAAGCAGGAAAAAAAAAATAAGATTGGAAACAGTTGTTAGCCCAGGTGCCAAGCTTTAAAAAAAAAAAGAAAAGAAAAAGAAATCCTCAAGAAGTCCCTCATACCTGAAAAAAAAAGGAGAAAGTGGTCACAAAACATAGAGTAGGGAGATAAATAGGTAGACAGAATCAGATTAGGATAGCAAATACTCAACTATAGAATTAAGCTTAAGGGAAGGAAAACATCAAAAACAAAGATAATCCTGTCATTTTAGCCACAAACTCACAACACAAGATGGAATAAGATATGAGGCAAACAACTTAGGAGGGGACAAGGAAAGGGACTGAATCAGTGTAGACTAAGAAAATAAGAGGCCATCAAAAAATGGAGTATCTTATACACGAGATTTTGAATACAAACCTCAGGGTAACCACTAAACAAAAAAGCAGAACAGAGACACAAAGAATAAATAAGGAGAAAACAAAAAACACATCATAAAAAACTATAAAATTCAATGGGTAGACCAAAACCCACAGGAGGAGAAACAAAGGAAACGCAGAAAAACGGGAAAACGAGTGATAAAATGACAGTATTAAGCCGTCAGACATCAATAACCCTAAATGTAAATGGATTGAATTCTCCAATAAAAAGACATAGAGTAGCGATAGGGAATAAAGAACAAGACCCAACAATATGCTGCACCCAGGAAACACATCTCAGCTCCAATGATAAACACTGGCTCAGAGTGAAAGGATAGAAGACAATACTCCAAGCTAATGGCAAACAAAAGAAAGCAGGTGTCACAGTACTCATATCAGACTAAGTGGACTTCAAGATAAGACAGGTAAAGAGAGACAAAGAGGGGCAGTATATAATGATCAAAGGGACACTCCATCAAGAAGAAATAATGCTTATAAATATCTATGCACCCAACACAGGAACACCAAAGTTCATAAAGCAACTATTAACAAACCTGAAAGAAGATATTAATAAAAATACAATAATAGTAGGGCAAATCAACACTCTACTCACATCAATGGATAGATCATCCACACAGCAAATCAACAAGGAAACAGTGGAACTAAATGAAAACTTAAACCAGTTGGACTTAATAGACATATATAGAACATTCCATCCAAAACAGCAGAACATACATTCTTCTCAAGTGCGCACGTAGCATTCTCAAGTAAAGACCATATGTGGGGAAACAAGGCAAGCCTCAATAAATTTAAGAAAATTGAAATAATAACAAGCATTTTTTCCAATCATAATGCTATAAAGCTAGAAATTAATTACAAGAAAAAAGCTGAGAAAGGGACAAAGATGTGGAGACTAAATAACATGCTATTGAACAAGCAATGGATCATTGAAGAAATTAAAGGAGAAATCAAACAACATCTGGAGACAAATGAAAATGAAAATATACCATACCAACTCACATGGGATGCAGCAAAAGCTGTACTAAGAGGGAAATTCATCACAATACAGGCACACCTTAACAAACAAGATAAATCGCAAATAAGCAATCTCAAATTACACCTAACTGAATTAGAAAAAGAAAAACAAACAAAGCCAAAAGTCAGCAGAAGGTGAGAAATAATAAAAGTCAGAGCAGAAAAAAATGCTATTGAAACAAAAAGGCAGTAGAAAGGATCAACAAAACAAAGAGCTGCTTCTTTGAGAAGATAAGTAAAATTGACAAAACCCTAGTCAGACTGACAAAGAAAAAAAGAGAAAGCTCAGATAAACAAAATCAGAAATGAAAGAGGAGAAATAACAAACACCACAAAAATACAATGAGAGAATACTATGAAAACTATATGACAACAAAACAGCTAATCAAGAGGAAAGGGATAAATTCGTGGACTCTTACAACCTCCCAAGGCAGAATCAAGAAGAAACAGATAATCTGAATAGACCAATCACAACGAAAGAGAGGGAAACAGCAATCAAAAGCATCCCAAAGAATAAAACCCCAGGACCAGACAGCTTCCCTGGGGAATTCTACCAAACTTTCAGAGAGGATTTAACACCTATCCTTCTCAAGCTATTCCAGAAAATTAGGGAAGATGGCACACTTCCTAACACATTCTACAAGGCCAACATCTGATACCAAAGCCTGACAAGGACAGAATAAAAAACGAAAACCATAGGCCACTATCACTGATGAACATAGATGCAAAAATCCTCAACAAAATTTTGGGAACCCGAATTCAGCAATACATCAAAAGGATCATCCATCGTGATCAAGTGGGATTCATACCAGGGACACAAGGATGGTTCAACATCCTCAAATCACTGTGATACACCACATCAACAAATTGAGGAATAAAAACCACACGATCATCTCAATAGATGCAGAGAAAGCATTTGACAAGATCCAACAGCCATTTATGACAAAAACTCTTAACAAAATAGGGATAGAAGGAAATTAACTTAACATAATAAAGTCCATATATGACAAAGCCACAGCCAACGTCATACTCAATGGACAAAAACTGAATGCCATCCCCCTCAGAACAGGAACAAGACAAGGATGCCCATTATCACCGCTCTTATTCAACATAGTACTGGAGGTTTTGGTCAGAGAAATTAGGCAAGAGAAAATAAAAGGAATCCAAATAGGAAGTGAAGAAGTGAAACTCTTGCTGTTTGCAGACGACATGATCTTATATATAGAAACCACAAAGAATCCATCAGAAAACTAATATAAATAATTAACAACTACAGTAAAGTTGCAGGGTACAGAAACAACTTACAAAAATCACTTGCTTTTCTATACTCCAATAACGAAATTACAGAAAGAGAACTCAAGAACACAATTCCATTTACAATCGCAACTAAAAGAATAGAGTACCTAGGAATAAATTTAACCAAGGAGGTGAAGGACTTACACAATGAAAAGTATAAGACATTACTGAAAAAAATTGATAATGACATAAAGAGATGGAAAGACATTCCATACACATGGATTGGAAGAATAAACATAGTTAAAATGTCCATACCACCCAAAGCAAGCTACAGATTCAATGCAATCCCTATCAGAATCCCAATGACATTCTTCACAGAAATAGAGCAAAGAATCCTAAAATTCCTAGGCAGCAATCAAAGACCCCGAATTGCTGCGGCAATCCTGAGAGAAAAGAATAAAGCTGGAAGTATCACAATCCCTGTCTTCAAAATGTATTACAAAGCCATAGTGATCAAAATGGCATGATACTGGTACGAAAACAGGCACACAGATCAATGGAACAGAACTGAAAGCTCAGAAATAAAACCACACATCTACAAACAGCTAATCTTGGACAAAGGTGCCAAGAACATAAAATGGAGAAAAGATAGTCTCTTCAATAAATGGTGTTGGGAAAACTGGACAGCCACATGCAAAAGAATGAAGGTAGACCATTATCTCATGCTATACACAAAAATAAACTCAAAATGGATCAAAGACTTGAAGATCAGTCCTGAAATCATAAACTCCTGGAAGATAATATAGGTAGTACACTCTTTGACATCGAACTAAAAAGGATCTTTTCAAATACCACGTCTTCTCAGACAAGGGAAACAGAATCAAAAATAAACAAGTGGGAGTTCATCAGACTATAGAGCTTCTGCAAGGCAAAAGAAACTAGAAGCAAAACAAAGAGACAACCCACCAACTGGGAGAAAATATTTGCAAATCATATAACTGACAAGGGGTTAATCTCCATAATATATAAGGAACTCACACAACTGAACAATAAAAAACCAAACAATCCTATCAAAAAATGAGCAGAGAATATGAACATTTTTCCCAAGAAGATATACAGATGGCCAATAAACACATGAAAAGATGTTCAACATCACTAGTGATCAGGGAAATGAAAATCAAATCTACACTGAGATACCACCTTACACCTGTTCAAATGGTTATAATCACTAAGACTAAAAATAACAAATGTTGGAGAGGGTGTGGAGAAAAGGGAACCCTCATACACTGCTGGTGGGAATGCAAACTGGTGCAGCCACTATGGAAAATAGTATGGAGATTCCTGAAAAAACTAAAAATAGAACTACCATATGACCCAGCTATCCCACTACTGGGTATCTACACAAACAATGTGAAATCAACAATCCAAAGTAACATATGTACCCCTATGCTCATTGCAGCACTATTCACAACAGCCAGGACATGGAAAGAATTCAAGTGCCCATCAACTGATGATTAGATAAAGCAGATGTGGTGTATATATACAATGGAATACTACTCAGCCATAAAAAAGAACTAAATCATCCCATTTGCAACAACATAGACGGACCTGGAGGGAATTACGTTAAGCGAAATGAGCCAGACTGAGAAAGACAAACACCAGATAATTTCACTCACGTGGAATATGAACAAACACATGGACAAAGAAAACAGTCCAGTGGTTACCAGGGGAAGGGGGGTGGGGATGGCCACAGGGGGTGAAGGGGAGCACTTATGTGGTGACAGTCAAGAAATAATGTACAACTGAAATCTCACATTGATGTAAACTATTACGGACTCAATTAAAATTTTTTAAAAAGTTCAAATCCATTGTTAGATGTATGTATGAAATGGATAGAAATAACAGGTTAGAGCTTACGAGAAATAGGCACCGTGGCACACTGCTAGCAGAGTACAAACAGGTAAAACTTTTCGGAAAGTAATTTGGCAATGCATATCAAAAAACCTTCAAAATGCACATGGCCTCTCACCCAATTACTCCATTCCTAATTATTCTAGGGAAACAGTTACAGATGTGCATAAAAATGTGTCTGCAAAGATATATTAATTATGGTGTTAAAAGACCAAATTAATAAAAGGATTGGTTAAATCAGAGTAAATGAAAGAATAAAACGTAGTTCTTAAAACTGATCTGGAAAAATGTATAAAATATATTAAATGAAAAATATTGGAAAGGAATGTATACAATAGGGTCACATTTTAAAAGATATATACATGTATGTGTGTGCATATATGTATGTATGTATGACTGGGATATTATACTAAAATATTAATAGTGATTATATATAGTCAGTGATATTAGAGACAAATTTAATTATATTTTTTTACTTCTATATTTTCAATTCTCCAAAAATGACTATATTTCTACAACAGAATAATTTAAATATTTTATATATATACATGCTAAATATATATGTTACATACGTTTTATACATTATGTATTACATATGTGGATTATATATTATATATTATGTATTACATATATAATATAAAATATATATTTTATATAATTATATGTTTATATAATTATAATATATTATATATAATATAAAAGATGCATACAGCATATATATATTTAACTTGTATCAAAACGATGGAAAACAGAGCATGAAATTTAAATTTACATATATCAAAGAACCCTAGAGCCATTATGCATGCATATGGAAATACATTTTAAAAAATAAAGCAATCTGAAGAAAGCATAGCACACAAGATGAGCCAGGAGAGATAACAACAGCAACTTAATTAGACAAAGTGCCTAGTACCAGAAAATAAACTTGAATTGAGAAGTACATCTTAATAGCTACAATTTCTCACATCTAAGTACAGAAAGTCTTAAAATATCAACAGCTTTTGGAAGTGAAGTAGTTTATACAGGAAAGTGAATACAAGGTTCATAGGAAGTGTTGGAGATATTTCAGGAGAGCAAGATTTTTCAGTTTTATGCCAGGGCACCATCACAAAAGGCACCAGGTGGAATCACAGCAGGACACATAACATCCAGGGAGAAAGTGTGATGCACACCCACCTGGAAAGAGCAGCTTGCCACACCTTAAAGAAGATATGATGGAAACAAAAGGTCCAGAAAAGGGCAATTAAACTATGAAAAGGAAATTATAAAGGGAGAAATTAGCAGGGTCTGATCTTTAAAGATAACAGTGAAATCAGCAGAGGGTTAGCCACTGATGATTAGCTAGGAACTAAAGTCTTTCTTCTTCTTTGCAATTACTGATTATATCTTTTAGCTGTTTAACCCACCCATGGTTAACTGTGCTGTTTAGGCAATGTGCTGTCTGACTCTCACTAGGCTCCTATAGATAACATCTCCCTGGAGCCTGGGTCACCATGGTAATGGGCGTGTGAGCTGTTTTTCAGGAATTAGAACTCCTTGTCCACTTCAGGCCAGTTGAGACCACCAGCCCATCAACTGGACCCATGCAGATGTCTGATAGGCGACCTTCTGACATCAAGAGGCTAAAAACTCCACCCTCAGATCATGCTAATGCTGCCATTTTGTGAACATGGGTCCTGTGAAGAGGCATGGAGTCTGACTGCACCTGCGCGGATCATCAAACCTCACCTCCAACCACCTCTCTCCACATTCAGACCACCTTGCCCCCATCCCATAAATATCCCTGAGTCCCTATTTTCGGGGAAGTGAATTTGAGGCTCAGGCTCTTGCTTCCTCACATGGCTGCCTTGTGAGTAAATTCTCTCTCTGCTGCAATCTCGTCATGTCGGTGTTTGGCTTTCTGGGAGGCGGGCAAAAACGAACCTGGTTCAGTAACAAGAGTAGAACAGAAAAGTATTTTCCTAAGTTTATAAGATCACAAATGTTACAGATAGAATGAAAATAGGCACTGAAAGAACAAACTAATATGACTGAAGTTTAAATAAAGTACATCCAAGGAAAATAAAATATTTAGATGAAATAAAAAGGAAATGTATGCAATGCATTATCCCATTGCATTTAGAATGAAATCCAAAATCCTTCCCAAATGTCGTAAGCCTCAATAGTCACTGGCTCCTTCTTGTCTCTCCCATCTCTTCTCTTCCCGTCCTTCTCTCCTTCCCCAGGCCCAGCCACACTGGCTACCTCTGGGTCCTCTAACCTGCCTCTGCCCTAGCTGTTGCCTCTGCCTGGAATGCTCTTTGTCTAGATCTCCAACCGGCCAGGTCCCGGTTATTGAGATCTCAGCTTAAAAGTCACCTTCCCATGAGGACCTCCCCTCATTGTCCCACCTAAGGCTACCTGCTCTTGGGACCAGCCGCTATCACATTACTTAGTTTAATTTTCCCCATAGTATTTAGCACCATATGAAGTGACCTCATCCATTTATTTGCTTACATATATTATGTGTCCCCAACTAAGAGAAAAAGGAATTGAAACGCTACATAATCAAGGAGGTTTTCCCATTAGGCGAGGTCAGACCACTCTATCTTATTACACATTTCCACCTCAGGTTGTAATTTTTCTTTTGTAACTCAACTTACCCTTGTAATTTATTTTCTAATGTCTGTTTTTCTTGATAAGTTCCAAGGGGTAAGCAAGGTGAGCGATGGCCAGAGAAGGACTCAAATGCCAATTAAGACATTTGGGCTCTACCATCCGGGCACTGGGGAAGGGAAAGGACACTGTGTGCTATCTTATTACTCAATGTACAGCCAGTGCCTGGCATACAAAAAGCACCCAATAAATACTTGTTTGAATGGATGAGTAATTGGTGGATAAGAAAGAATGGATGGGGGATGAAATCGGACCACTATCTTACACCACTCACAAAAATTAACTCGAAATGGATTAAAAACATAAACATAAGACCTAAAACAACCAAAACTAGAAGAAATAGGAGAAAATATCCTTAACATTAGACCGGGCAACAATTTTTTTGAATATGACATCAAAAGCACAAGCAATGAAAGCAAAAATAAACAAGTGGGACTACATCAAACTAAAAAGCTTCTGCACAACAAAAGAAACAACCAACAAAATGAAAAGGCAATCTATGGAGTGGGAAAAAATTGCAAACCATATATCTGATAAGAGGTTAATATCCAAAATATATAAAGAACTCATACAACTCAGTAACAAAAAAGATCTGATTAAATGGATAGAGAAACTGAATACATAGACATTTTTCCAAAGACATTCCAATGGCCAAGAAGCATATGAAAAAGTGCTCAATATCACTAATGATCAGCAAAATGCAAATCAAATACACAATGAGATATCACCTCACACCTGTTAGAATGGCTATTATCAAAAAGACAAGAAATTAGCAAGTGTTGGCAAGGATATAGAAAAAAGAGATCTCTTGTACACTGTTGGTGGGAATGTAAATTGGCACAATCACTATGGAAAACAGTATAGAGATTCCCCAAAAAATTAAAAACCCCATTTCTTGGTTTATATCCAAAAGAAATGAAAACAGGAAATCAAAGAGATATATGCACCCCCATGTTTTTTTGCAGCTTTATTCACAATAGCCAAGATATGGAAACAACCATCAACAGACGAATAGATAAAGAAGATGTCACTCACACACACACACACACACACACACACACACACGCACGCACACAGAGGAATATTATCCAGCCATGCAAAAGAAGGAAATCCTGACATTTGTGACAACATGGATAGACCTCTTGAGGGCATTACACTAAGTGTAATATGTCAGGCAGAGAAACACAAATACTGTATAATAGCACTTACATGCAGAATCTAAAAACGCCAAACTTGTAGAAACAGACAGTAGAACAATGGTTACCAGGGGCTTGGGGGTAGGGGAAATGAGGAGATGTTGGTCAAAGGGTACAAACTTCCAGTTAGAAGATGAACAAGTTCTGGGGATCTAATGTACAACATGGTGATTACAGTTAACAATATTCTGTATTATACACACAAAAGTTGCTAAGAGAGTCGATTTCTTTTTTCCAAAAAGGGCATTTGCATGTTTAATAGCATTCTCTTATTACATTTCATTTATTCATGGCCAGCCCCTGAATCAATGTAAACAGAAGACAAAGGAGTGGCAACATTTTTAAAATTAATTTTTTGTTATACAAGTAATATGTGAATACACTTCCCTTGATAAAAAAATAATGAAACCATTGCAATCCAGGCTCAGATTCCTTTTGATCAGTCCCTCAACTCCAGAGCCTTTCCCCTAACACAGAGATGGCCACAGTTACCAGCTTGTCTATCTACCTGCATAATACGTCCATAGAAAATATAGGTACTATTATGTGGGTCTGGGTTTTGCTGTTATTTTTTTTTTTTTTTTACATAAATTGCAAATCAGGAATATTCTGCAGCCAAATTCATTTAAAAAAGTCTCATCTGTCTAACTCAGTAGTACATATAAATCTACAACAAGCTCTTTAAATGCTACATAATCTTCTCGGCATGGGCACATCATGCTTAACTTAGCCACCTCCCTATTGATAGACATTTAGGTTGTTTCTCATTTTCTCCCATTACAAACATTGTGTCACTGTCACAGGCTTGAGCTTTCTCCAACCTGGTCCTGCCTGGGTCCTATGTTCCTACCCCTTGTGCACAAGGAGATTTATCATTCATACTGTTTTAAGGGCACAAAAATAGCAAAAGGGTCCTTAGGAGCATTTTACAACAAATTTATAGTAATTTTTTTTCAAAATCCTGGGTCCCACCAAGATGATTTCTTTTTGTGTTTGTTTTTGGATTTTTTTTGAGATATAATTGACATACAACATTACATTAGTTTCAGATGTATAACATCATGATTCCAGATTTGTATATATTGAGAAATGATCACCACAATAAGTCTAGTTAACATCTGTCATCATATATAGTTACAAAGTTCTTTTTCTTGTAACAAGAACTGTTAAAATCTACTCACTTAATGACTTTCAAATATGCAATACAGTATTATTAACTATGGTCACGATGTTATATACTACATCCAAGAGTTCTTTATTTTATACCTGGAAGTTTACACCTTTTAACCCCCTTCACCCATTTTGTCCACCCCCCACCTCTGGCAACCACCAATCTGTTCTAAGAGAGTAGATCCTAAATGTTCTCACCACAAAAAAGAAATAGTAATTATGTGATGTGATGGAGGTCTTAGCTAACGTTATAATGGTAAGCATTTTGCAACATATATGTGTATCAAATCAGCAGGTACATCTTAAACTTACACAATGTTATATGTCAATTATATCTCAATAAATCTGGGGGGAAAAAGAAAGGACAGAAAATAAAAAGGCAGAAAAAGGACAGAGAAAAGACAAAGAGCTACACATGAGGAAAATGGTATGAATCAGTTGCCATTCAGTTTTGTAAATACTACTGGTTCCTACTAAAGAAGAATATAACAGGCTCCAGACTGCATTCACAATAAAATATATAGGGAAAATATTTTCTAAGTTTCGGCCTTCTAATTTAGGCTCTCTACTTTCTGAGTCCGTTGCAGTAAATGAAATCCAGCCTGGGGCTTTAGACCTGCAGTCCCCCAGAGTTAGCCGTTCAAGTCACACAAGGGATTCTGGATGGATAAGAAGCACGTGCCAAAGACAAAAACAGTAAACCTATTTAGAAGAAACTTTAGAAAGCTGGAAACTGAAAAACATTTCATGGAATAAAATCCAGTTCTTTATTTAGCAATCGTGAAACTCTTCTTGAAGTTTCTTTTAAAAAAACAACTTTGAGACGTTTGTTTCGTCTAATTGTTGTGAAACAGAGTTGATAATCTGTAAATACCTTAGTTATACTAGCAGTTCATGTTGGTTAATAGTAAATCTATGCTCTATTTTAGATCTATAACATTCACATCTCTTTATTAGTCCAAAGAATCTTGGAATTATCTTCTATATTTCCTTTATACATAAAAGTAAATAAATTGATGACTCTAGTATACTCTTTATCTCAAACAATATGTACGTGAGGCAAACCAAACGACATTTGCCTATCTCTGCTTCAGAAGATAGAGGCGGTTCCAGAATTTGTGGCCAGAACGTAACTCTGGTGCTGGAAGCTACAACTGTAATGAACCAGACGCAGACAGAAGCTGACTAGAGCATTCAATTGCAGGTCAGGAAGCCACACCAGCAGAACACACAAGCTCCATGCTCAGCTACTTAGAGAGAGACCACAAGCCTTTGATACAATACATATGCCACCGGCTAGACTGAAGTAGAGAAAGGACATCTTTTCTCTCTTTTTCGAAAGGCCTGCTCTTTCTCATAAAGGATTGACAGCAACTGACACACGAGAGAGATCTGGATGCAGAAAGAAACTTGAAAATTCTACTCTAGTCAATTTTAGGCTTTCATTAAATTCAGAGATTTTCCTGCCACACAATAACATTGTCACTTGGTCAAGGAGGAACAAGAAATCTGCATGCCTTGAGATCAACTATTGCCTTTTAAAGTATATATTGTTCAAATTATACTATCTTTTGAACATTGTGGATCATGACTCACAGTAAAAAAATATATTTTACATCATAACCCAGTACAAACAACACACATACAACGTAAAACAAAAGTTTCATACAAGTTACCCTCACTACTCGCAATGAATACGGTGTCCATTTTACGTTGTCTTCTTCTTTAACTCTGGCTACATAACCCAAACTGACTTCATGACCGAGTAATGGGTTATAACCTACAGTTTGAGCAACACTACTGTAGTACACACATGTGGTCGGGCCTTTGTCTACCTCTCTAACCAGATCTCACACTATTCTCCACCACACTTACCCCACTGCCGCCGCCCCCACCCCACCCCACCACATAACTGCTATTCTTTTTTACATTAAACCTAAGATCAGTTCCTGAAACATACCAAGTTCTTTGCTGCTTCAGGGCCTTCATCTTGTTGTTAGTGCTGCCTCTTGGTACACTTCTTCAGATCACTACACTTTATCACTAAGATCTCAATTCAAAAGCCCCTTCCTCAGAGGGGCCTTCACTGACCACCCAATTTGAAAGAGCCACCACAGAGGGCTCCGGCCAGCGTAGAGGGAAGCGGGGGAGGAGTTCACTACTCTTAGAGCTGTTGGGAAGTCTGAACGACAAAATGTAAGATAGCCACAAAAAAACAGTATTCTGCAAATGTCACTTTCCATCTCCCTATGGTGCTACACAGGCCACTGAAGTCTAGCTATTGAAATTCTGTTCCATTTGCTTCATGATGGCTTTTCTGACTCTGAAAAGTGGGGACTTCATCCTCCAATATCCCCCAGGTACACGGAATACTCCTAGAGCACTTAACACATTCCTTCTTATTTTTTACTTATTCAGCAAATATCTGAGTGCCTAATATGGCCTAAGCAATAGCAGTAAACAAAATAAAGTCCAATTCCTCTAATAGTTCAGTTTAGTAAGAGTGACAAATTTATAAACAAATAATCTCAACTGAATGTGCTAAGTACAATAAGAGAGATGTGTACTATGTAAAGTTGTGACAAAAAAAGAATGAAGAGTCAACTCTCTTTGAGTAGAGAAGTAAGGCATCACAGAAGAAGAGATACTTAACCTGGAAGGTCTGGAAGGGTCTGGAAGGATCAACAGGAGTTTGACAAGCAAACAAGGAGGTGAGGGTATTGCAAGTAGAAAGAACAGCAGGTGCAAAGCAGAGGGAAAGGCTTACTACCAGTTTGAAGTTGCTGAGAACGTTCAATGAAAGGCAAGCGGCTAAAAGGCAATGGGCTAAAAGGAGTGTCTAGGAAAGGGAGAGGCACGAAAGAATGCTAGATTGTGGAGGGTCTTGTGCGTCACTCCAGATACTCTGAATTTTATACTGTAGGGAATAGGGAGTCTAAAGTTTTAAAGAGGTGAGTGACAGCAACAGATTTCGGTTTTAGAAAATTCCTTCTTGTGTCAGAGAAAATAATGGGTTGGAGAACTGCCACACTAGGCTGTTAAAGACACCATTACAATAGTCCAGGCAAAAAATGAGGGGATCTTAAACTAAAACAGGATCAAGTGACCAAATGAATACAGGAGACACAGGAGAGGAAGGAATGTAGAGTAACTCTGGTTCAGGTTATATTGTGACTTTGGTTATAATACAGTGGTACCATTTATTAATTTGGTGAAATAAGAGAAACCAGATGGAAAAAAAGCAAGTTCAGTTTTGGACATGTTGAGTTTGAGAAGGCTTTGTGGTAACCAGGTAGAGATGTCCAGGAAGTAACTAAGTTAGGCCTTAGCAAGTCTGAGACAAAAAGTGAAATGTAGGAGTGAAAGTTTAGGCATTAGTATAACTCATGTGGGTGGATGAAATCACCCAAGGAAAATGTATAAACTAAGAAGTGAAAATAATTAAGGAGTGAGTCCTAGAGAATTTTATTTAAAAAGCAGGCAAAGCCAGTGAAAAGAAGTGGGAATGAATGCCCATGAATTTCAGTTGTCACAGAGAAGCTAAATAAAATAAATTTTGAGAAGAAATTACTGGATTTGGCACCTAAAAGGCCATCAGAAACTTAAGCAAGAGCAACTTCATTGAAGCCATTTGAAGGTAAGTCAGACAATAGAATATTGAGGATGAAAGTGAAGAGGCAGAAGTTGAAGCACGTGAAAACACTATGCTTTCAAGCAGTTTACTGATAGATGGGAGGATGTTTTTGTTTTATTTCATTTTCCTAAGATATACAGCATGAACGCTGAGGAGAAGGAAATGGAGAGGAAGAGACTAAAAGTATAGGAAAGAAAAAAGATAACCAGAAGCAAAAAGTCTTGTAATGAATGGGAGACAATGAGATCTAGAGCAAAGATGGATGTATTACCCTTCAACACCTTTCTCCAAACTTGAAACGCAAGACTAAATCATGGGGAAAAGAGATCAATGTGTAGGTTTGGGGGAACGATGTTGAAGAAATTGACTATTAAACTCTGTCATCTGCTTAGAAGGGAGGAGAGAGGGGGTAAGGGACAGGACTTTGTGAAGACTTGGAAAGGGCTCTGCAGGAAAAGGGCGGGGGCAGACCTGGATAACAAAAAGGATTGCTGAGTAGTACTGGAGAAAGAAGGGGCTCTGTTGCTAAATTCATAGTTGTATCCATTTGACAACAGTCATTTTTCTATCCTCCAGTCTGTTATTCATAAGTGTTTAAAAGATTTGGTAATTAAGTGAATTAACTAGAACCGTGGTGTTTTCAAACATGTGAGGGAATTAACATCACCTGTAGGCTTTCTAAAAATGCAGATACCGAGTCCCATTCCTATTTATTCAGAATTTTGGCAGGTGAAGCTCAAGCAAGTGAATTTTCCACAAGCTCTCCAAGAGACCTTAAGGAGCATTCCTGTTAAAAAGCACGGACCTAGAAGGTAATCAACTGCCTAGAAGAGAGCTGATGCAAAATACAGCTATTACTAAATGGCCCTTAGACGGGGTGTGGGACAGTGCTCCGCCACTCAGGAGAGCAAGAACTGCAAGATCTAGGGAGATTCGGATCAACGTTGAGACAGTCACATACACACCACCACATACCCTTAAAGGAAGCGCGTTAAGGTGAAGCTGACAGCTGGAAACATCCAATGATGAAAAATGAAAACATTTAAAACCTTTGTTCGAAATAACGTCTCACCCTCAGGCTCTTATTCTCAGTCTTACCCCTAAACTTTGTTACATTTCTCTAGAGGCTTAGCAATACCAAAGTGGAATTCAGGGTGCTGCCAGAAATAGGGAGAGCGAGGAAATTGCGGGGGCAGCCCCTGGAAAGAGAGAAAAAGATAACGGGGCGAAGGTGGAAGGGGCGGGGACGCCTCTGAGTGCCCATACGCCCCAGAACCTGGGACGCTGCGTACCCAGGACGCCAGAGCCGTTCTTCTGGCCTTGCCTGCACTCACCATAGTCTCAGGACCACGGCACGAGGAAACAGGTACCGTAGAGACAGGAAGACACCAACACCACCACCACTAACGCCCGGTTGTCTGGCAACAGAGCCCCGCCTACTGCCAGACCCCGCGTGGACCTTCCCCCTGCCCCGCCCCTTCGTTCCTAGAGGCTGGGAGTCATTGCAGCTCCGCCCACCCAGTCAACAGGCCCGCCCCTTCACGGCGTCGCCCGGGGCGACGGAACACCGCCTACCTCTTTCCTGTATCGTCACTTCCGTTTTGTTGACAGATGACCCGGAAGTTCAAGGCAATATGCAGATGGGGTCCAAATGTTCTGTGTTTATTTTTAAGTAGGCATCTATCTACTTTTCACTTGCTGAAGCCTTATACCTTGTATTCTGTGTTACTTGAATTTAAATGCACCACAGAGTATGTTTACCTTTTTCTTTTAGAAAAATATTCCGGAAACGAAACCCTGAGTAATCGGAAATGATTAGTAGTGAGCGAGAAGCTTCGCGTCACGAAGGCCTGGGCGGGTCGGCTTGCGAATGGAAGAGGAGCGTGCGGGGAAGTTAACCCAGTGACGCCGAGCCGAAGGACCTGTAAAGTGAAGCCCCCCGGCATAGGGAGAGTAAGAATCTTAGAGGTAAGTCCAAGAACGGCTTGTGTAACTAAGAAGGGATGTTGGAAAGTCACGGAAGTCTGGGTTGGAGTTTGGTGTTCGCTCGATTTGGATTTAGGGAAGGGTTGCCTGTTGTTTCGCATTTGTTCAGACAGGGACGGAACTTCAGATTCGACTTCCCGGGACGGCAGAGGTGGACAGGCTTGTCGCTTTCGCACCTGTTACCCAGCACCCCACCTCCACCCCTTCACTTGGGGTTGCCCGCAGACGCTCGCCGTGCTCGTACATTTCACCGTGCATCTTCCGAGCGCAGTTTCAGGGCTCATTGCTCTTTCCAAGGGTCTTCAGAGACCTGTTTCCAGAACATAGAAGGAGGGTTTGTGACTGTTGAGGAAGGTAGTCGTGGAAGACCCTGCGCCGAATTATGTCGAGTACTCAGAGTGATCATTTTTGCGGTGAAACCAGTTGTCATCTGATGTACAGTTGATCATAGTAATATCATTGCATTAGTGTCCCCTTCCTTCTCGTGTTCTCCAGTGAAGCTGTAAGGCCATGCATATCTTTCTGAAAACATATTCTGTGCCATTTTAATTTTATTACCGAGAAAGTGCAAATTGTTATCGTGAATATTTTTGTCGCTTGTTAAACAGATGAACAGAAGCTCCTCTCTGATATATACAGTGAACAAATTAGTGTCAATAATGTCTCCTGAGAAAGTCATTACTACAATTAATTTGAAATTCCTGTTGTCATATCATTAATACAAAAACCCCTCCGGTAACTTCAGTGCTGTTTCTGACTAAAATTCAGACACACTTCTGGTCTTTTAGAGTCTACTGGTGAGGACAGTGAAGCAGAAATTTGAAAGTAAATCACTCCTAATTTTTTTGAGAAATGTGGTAGCTGTAACAATATCACCTGTGAAAAAGGGATGTGAGCAACACTCCCTTTGTAAATGCATCTGTACAAAATGCAGAAGCAAAGAGAATAGAATATTTAAGTTACAGGGAGTTAATGAATGTGTTTATGTGGTTTTAATTCTTTCACTTTATACATTTTTAGGTTTTTCAGTAGAAATCTTGGGGCGTGTTTTCATTGGTTAAAAAATGACTACTCTTGAAAGTTTAGAAACCAAAGGTAAGTGTTCTTCTTTTGATGATAATTGTGTTTGAAACATGAAATTTATGACAATAGGATGAGGGAATGTTTGAACCAGATAACTAAATCTCACAGAGCCCTTGGGAATTATTTGTGTTTCAGATCTCTTCATGTTTGTTTTGTAATGCAGTGTGTACATTTTAGTAGTTAAGATATACAATTAAGGGGCCGGCCCTGTGGCCAAGTGGTTAAGTTCCCACACTCCACTTCGGCGGCCCAGGGTTTCACCAGTTTGGATCCTGGGCGCGGACATGGCTCTGCTCATCATGCCATGTTGAGGTGGGTCCCATATAGCACAACCAGAGGCACTCACAACTAGAATATACAACTGTGTACTAGGGGGCTTTGGGGAGAAGAAGAAGAAGAAAAAAAGAAAATTAGCAACAGATGTCAGCTCAAGCACCAATCTTAAAAGAAAAAAAGATATATAATTAAATATTAACATCATTCGGTAGTATTTACTAGATGACTACTGTTAAACTTCTAGTGTAAAAGCAAAGTTTTACAGCTATGGACTCTATCCACCAGAAGATTAAGATTTAAATAAACAAGACTATGCATTCTTAAAGATTGAAGTAGGTAGACAAACAACTAGCAGGTATAAAGGACCTCTTTCTTGTTGCAGTGGTTTGCGAGGACTGCTGTAACAAAGTACCGCAAACTATGGGGCTTAAACAGCAGACACTTATTGTCTCACAGTTCTGGGGCTAGAAAGCCAAGATCAAGGTGTTGGCAGGACCAGCTCCCCCTGAAGGCACTAGGGCAGGATCTGTTCCACCCCTCTCTCCTAGTTTCTGGTGGTTTGCTGGCAGCTTTTGGTATTCCTTGGCTTGTAGATGCATCATCCCAATCTCTGCCTTTCTGTTCACATGGCGTTCTCCCTGTGTGTGGGTCTCTGTGTCCAAATGTCCCCTTTTTATAAGGACATCAGTCATATTGGATTAGGGGCCCGCCCTACTCCAGTATTATCTCCTCTTAACTAATTACATCTATAACGACCCTATTTCCAAATAAAGTTACCTTCTGAGGTATAGAGGATTAGGACTTCAACATATGAATATTTGGGGGGGACACAATTCAACTGACAGCACTTGCTAACTTCAGTAGTTACTTTTTAGTGTTCCTTGCTTGTCTTCTCTATAACATTTTATACTGGTGATCATTCCACCTTTTGAAATACCTTGTTTCCTTGACTTCTAAGACATCACTCTTATTTTCAGCCTACTGTGTAACCCTTCACTGTCCAATACAGTAGCCACATGTGGCTCTTTTATTTTTTATTTATTTTTTTTAAGTCAAACCAACACTTTTATTGAAAGAGAAGAGCAAAGCCCCCCACCCCCCCAGTCCTGGCAGCATAGGCCTCAGGCTTGGCATCTGGGTGTCCTGTAGCCCGAGAGCTCACATGTGGCTCTTTTAAATTAATTTTTTTAAAAATTAAAAATTGAGTTCCTCAGTCACACTAGCCACATTTCAAGTGCTCAATAGCCACATGTGGCTGGTGTCTATTGTACTAGAAAGTGCAGATATGGAACATTTCCATCATCGCAGAAAGTTCTGTTGGACACCACTGCTCTAGCTGTATTTTCTGTTTCTTTTCATCCCCCTCTTCTGGTTTATCTTTTAAATATTAATGTTTTTCAGCTCTCTTACTCTTCTACTCTCAGGGCTTCAGCACTTATCTGTAAGAATGATTTCTTATAGATAATCTATCTATAGTTCAGGTCTCTTCCCTTGTGATTCAGACCTTAGAGCCTACTGCCTACTGACTTTATCCACTCAGACATTGGTAATAGTCTTAGCATGTCCCAAAGTGAACTCCTCCTAATTCAGGTTATTCTTGGGTGGAGTGAGTTCTGGAGGTCGGGGCTGTCAGTGAGAGATGGGAAACTATTTTCTAGAAGCCAACTTTGCAGCAAGCAGAATGCAGCAGACTCATTAAAGGGGGTTTAAATATGTTTAGGAAGCAAGGAAGAGAAGATTATGCCAATAAATATTTAATTGAATTTAATTCAGCTATGTGCAACAGCATTTCGAGTTACCAGAAGGCTTTTGTGGTATTAGAATAAGCAAACCAGAGTTTGTAATGAAAGTAATAAACTGGGGATTAATGGGAAATCGGAAAATTAAATGGTAACTAATGTGAAAAGGTGCACTTATCATGGTTGACATTTGTCAGTTGCCTGCACTTCCTGTAACTGCCTCAGAAGAGAAGCAAGATTGGTTTATAGCGACAGAACTTCCTCTCAGTGGATGTCTGAGCAATAGTATCATCATGAGGGGGATGTGTCCTTGCTATTTTTGAAAGGGAAACATGCGATAAATAGGAACAATTAGAAAATTAGAATTTGAATCCAAAACTCTTCTTGGTTGCAAGACTAAAATTAAAATTAAAGGTGTTAAAGTCAGTTTAGTGAAAGTAGACCAAATAGGAAAGTCTGAGACAGTTGAATATTTATAATTCCGTAAAATAGTCTAACTTTAACATGCTTTCTATAGAATAATAGGTATTAGGTGAAAAAGGTTTCCATGGGCAGATAAATTTGGGAAATGCTGGATAAAAGGAGAGATGATACTACAGGACCTCTCAGAGCCTCTAATACTCTAATGTACACTGTGAAGCTCCAAAGAGATATAGTATGCAGCATTATCCACAGTTCTTTGATCAGGGAGCTCTATTCATGAAGCCTGTGACAAAAAGAATGTTTGGATTCCATGTCAATAAATGTGGGCCTAACTCCCTACATTTCACCAGTCCTTGGGGAAGGCAATAAGAATCCCTGGGGAAGGCCATAAACCTTAGATACATTTTAATTCGTTGATAAGCGATCACGGTGTGGAAGTGACATTGATGAATAATTGAAGAATTGTTTTGTTGAGTCCCTTCAAAGAGTGGAGAAGAACAGGGGTTGACGTTTGCTTTACTTAAATATTACTCATAATTATGGAGCTGGTACCTTAGATCATTGTCTTCCCACTTGAGAGAAGGTAATTACTTATGAATGTGTCCTGGATTGTGCCTCGTTCATATGTAATAAAGGTTCCTATGTGTGTCACAAGGAAAATAGAATTATGAAGGGCAAGTTGCTGGGTGAAAACATGTAAATCCTGGACTCCTGCTGCCTGTCTGGGCCCATTAGTTAGAGGCATAGTTGTTACAGGGAGGGAGCTGCCATGGGATACGTAGTACAGCGTTGTTACTCATAAATGCTTGAGTAAGTAGAACAATTTAAATAAAGTTAAGAGTAAACTGAGGTTCACCAAGTTGACTGAATTTCTTGATTCGAATTTTATGACATATTTTGTTTGAAAAGAGATTTCCATTAAATACTCAGTGTTTCTTTGGCTTTTAATTTTAGCATTAACCACTTTGTGATTTGTTCTCAAATCTCCAGTACCTAAAATTCCAACTCAAAAATGTTATGACTTACCTAGAAATCCTATTTAACCATGACAGAGTGTCGTCCCTGCTTCTTATTTCTTCAGCTTCAGTGGGGCTGAATGGTATAGCTCTAGTTTGTCTTTTTGTTGTCTTTTTTTTTTTATTATTAATCTGTAGTTAATTCATGATTCTACATTACTTCTTAAATGCCAGAATGTCTTAGTGACAAAATTAAATTTGCATTAGAGTTAGACAAACTTAAAACCAGATCTTCAGAACATGGGAACAGGTCTTTATTTTCCGAACAGTTCAGTAAAATTCTCCTCCTTAGCGCTACCGTGCTACAGCATCAACTAAGATACCCAACCCTTTATTTCACTTTTTGAAGTATTCCTTTGTTCATCTTTTTGAAAGTAGAGTCAGTCCTAAGACCCAAAGGATGTTTTAGTTAACATTTACTATAGAAATGACAAAATATTTTATTCTAATGTAAAATGTTTTGTAAAATAGACCACATTAGTTATACCCCAGATGTCTTTCCACCTCCTGTCTAACTAACATAACTCAGGATTGCCAGTACATTGCTACATATGTAAGAAAAATTCCAGAAAAAATCTGTTAAATGCAAAAACAGTTCCAAAGTCTAGTGATAGAACTTTGTAAGACTTTAGCATAAGACAGTAAAAGAATTATATTTTGTGACATTAATTAAGCTTTCTTTCTCTGTTTAGTCAGGATCCAAAGTTTATTAGGGATTTTTTAAAGATTAATAATAATATAAGTAATAGGAGCTAACATTTAATGAGTGCTTACTGTGCCAAACACCATTCTAAACACTTTACATATATTTCTTATTTAAGTATTGCACTAAATCATAGGTATTAAGCATGCAGAAAAAAACTAAGGACATAAGGAATTGATCTACTGACACATTGAGAGAGTCATTTTGCGAGGCAGTTTGACAATACAGGTCCTCACCTAGCATATTAGTTCTACTTCCAGGAATTTATTCAGAAGAAATAATTCAGAAGTGGAGAAAAATCCCTAGGCATAAAAGTGTTCACTAAAGTGTTATTAAAGTGAAAAATTGGAAAGAGTCTAAACATCCAAGAATAGAATAAGTAATACTATATTAACTTGAAGGAATAATGTAGCCATAAATGAAAAATATGAAGACTGTAGCAAAGTGGAAAAATATATTAAGCTTATAAAATTAATTATAATTACAAGTATATAAAAATATTGAAGAAATTTTAAATAATGAAAAGTTATTTTAGAGTGATGAGAATATAGGTAATTTTTTCTTCTAATAGCTTTTAATAATGTAATGTTTTTTAAAATAGTAATATAAAGCAGAAGAGATGTGACTGTCTGTGAAGAGAATCTGTTCTCTGTCTATATTAAGAAACTTTGAAAGAAGAAAAACCAACCTTATTAAAAAGTAGAAACCTAATAAATAAACCTAAGGGAGTATTCTTGTTAGGTATTTCCCTTGCTGTAAAACACCCTAACAGGTGATTTTTTTCAGTTATTTCTTAACACTACCCTGAGCAGGCTAACCAGTTCCTGTGGTTCTTTGGCTGGAGAATTCCATTTCGAGGGCCAGGATCCAGGAACCAAGATAACAGCAATCTTTACTTGAATTTGGAATGTTTAGAAATTATGTAATCCCTCTTTTAATATGTCTTTGTACTTTAGAAACTCTTAAGAAAGGTTTAGTTTTAATAAGACCTTATTATTGCTCTTACCAAATTGATTAAGTTCTCCTAACTGCATGGTTACAGGAAAACATGATTAATATTTAATTAATTAACATTGATTAATATTTAATTAACATTAATTAATATTTAATTGATCAGGGCATGGTACTTAATATCTAATAATTGAGACTAAGGACGTAGTTTGCTTTTCTTTTAAAAACTAGGCATTCTGTTTCCTGTCTGTGCGTGAGAAGATATATATATAGTATATAATAACATAATCATATATACATGTGAATATATACATATATATATGATTTGGCTAGATAGTTATGAGTTTACTAAAGGGCTGGTCAGTAGTCCATGATTATTCTTAATTAACGTTTCTGTAGAAATAAAATTTCTATAGAAATATTTTTGTACCATTTATTGCACACCAATTATATATTACGCTGTAATACATGTTATCTTTTTACATGTATGTCCTGTCTCCTAAATTAGCTAGTAAGTTTCTTGAGTATAGATGTCCCCACTATTTCACACAATGTCTAGCCAATATTAGGCACCCAGCAAGATACTTGCTGCCTGTGACCAAAGTTTATCATAACCATTGTTACATGTGCTTGTCCTTTCCCCCTCCCCTTGTTATCATTCATTTAGTGTCCATCAGATAGAGAGTACCAGGCGCAAGGCACTTTGCTAAGAATATAGTGGTTAACAAGAGACACATAGTCCCTTCCCTCTTGGAACCTATATCCTAGTGGAAAGCACAGACATTATATAACTAATTACACTGAACAAAATGTCTATTTACCATTTTGCTAAATGGTAAAAAGAGAAATGCAGGGTCTTTGCTATAGGAGCATATAAACAAGGTACTCAGCCTAATCAGGGAAGGTTAGAGAAAGGCTTCCCTTCAGAAAGGTTGAACTGAGATTTGAAGGATGAATAGGAATTAACTGCAGAGGAGAGTGAGTTAGGAAGAATATTCTAAACAGAGAAGTGTCTGCAGAGGAAGGAAGGCTTTTGCTGCTCTTGAGACTGAAAGAAAACAAATAAGGCTGGAATATAGGGTCTGAGGGAGTGAACTGCAGAAGTTGGGACCTCGGATATAGGCAGGAGGCCAGATCACGGAGGGCCGCGTAGGCCATGCTAAGATCTTGGTCCTTATTCTGCAAGTGATGGGAAGCCATTCAAGGGTTTGATGCAGATTAGATCTGCATTTTCTTAAAGCTCACTGTAACTGTTATATAAATTCTATGGGCTTTTGTGGCCTGACAAGTAGGGTTGTTAGCAGAGGCAATAAGTTCAGGTTAAGGAGGCAGAAGTTGTGGTTTGTGGAAGGCCTCTCTGACCAATTAACAGTCAGATTTGGATTCAAATCCAATTTTGACACTGATGATTTGGACAAGCTATTTAACCTTTCGAAGCCTCTGTTATCCATCTATGAAAGGGGTACTGGTGTGCTTGCCTCATGAGACAGTTATAGAAATTCCATGATATAATGCATCTGAAGGTCTTAGAAGAGTCCTTGCCACATAGTAAACTGAGTAAAAGTTAATTATTACTACTATTCATAGGCCTTGGCTTCCTTTTCCTCAAATGTATGCTAGACTTGTAAAATGAGAGGGAATCCAGCATGTAGCTCAAAGGGATGTTACCGAGTGTACTAACTCAGGCGCTCCATGCAGGTTCGGTACTGTCCTCAGCTGCCTCCTCAGGGCTCGCAGCATTTCCCGTTCTCGCATGTCCTCCATTCTTTGTAAGCTTTAAACCACTTATTTTCTTGAGTCTGAGAAGTTAGCCCTTTCTTGGAGGCAGGTGACTCAGTGAAACTCTTCTTATACTCTTAATTTGAGGTAAGGTAAAATGGGGGAGAAGAAACATTTTTGTGATTTGGCTGGAGCAGTGGTAGTGTAGTGGTGAGCACAGCTGTCTTCCAAAAGTTATCTGAACTAATGATGGCTAGTCAGGTTTGGCTTATGTGAGGGAAGATCATTTATTTCAGTTGAGCAAATTAGTTTGGTACACGTGTGCAGCAATCCATTAAGTGTTATGGAGAAAAGGGATGGAGTTACCATTTACTGAACGCCGCTAATTGTGTACGAGACACTTTATACACTGAGGCGGCAGGAGTATATAGAGTGGTTAAGGCCCCTGTCTGTGGCCAGGCTACCTAGAATTGAATTCTGCCTCTTCTACTTACTAGCTGTGTGGTGTGACCATGGGCAAGTTCCTGAACCTCTTCATGGCTCATTTCCCTCATCTATAAAATAGAGCCTATCATATCTACCTCACGGGGTTATTGTAAGGATTAAATGAGTTATATGTAAAGCATTTAGAATAGTGTTTGGCACATAGTAAGTCTTTTATAAGTATTGGTTGTTGCTCAATATTTTCTCATTTAATAGTCAAAATAACCCTAGATGTAGATATTACTAAATTCATTTCATGGAGATAAAAACTGAAGCTGAGATAATTGTAGGATTTTGTCCAGAATTGTGCAGGTAGTAGTGGTGGAAACGGGGTTCAAAACCAGACCTGACTGACCCCAAAGTTCATATCATTTCTATAACTCCATGCTCCTTCCGCTTGTTTAGGGTATAATGCCTGACCTAATGTGCTTATCAGACATTGGGAAATTGAGATTAGCATATACAAAACCCATAAAATGATCATTATGGTTCATGATTAAGTTCCAAACTGAATGTTTGAGACAGTAAGTGCCATGGGCATTCAGAGAGTGGGCTGGAATAACTGGGAAGATTTAATGCAAAGAGTGGAGTTTAAGCTGACTTCTTAGGGATAACTTAGAATCACAGTAAGCAGTGAAAGCAGCCATTTACGAGAATAAGGAGCAGCAGGAACAAAGGCCTGATTGGAGGCCTGGGAGAGAGAGTATCGAACAGTCCGGTTAGACAGCTTGTGCAAAGCATTCTTTGCCAAAAGTTCACAATAACAGATGAATCTGTTTTGAGGTAGATGGTTTCAAATATGCATATATATAGCTATTTATTTTTTTATTGTTTATTATGATAACAGTGGTTTATAACATTATATGAATTTCAGGTGTACATCACTATATTTTGACTTCTGTAGCTGATACTTTTTATATCTAACATTATTGAGTGCCTGCATCGTGCCAGGCGCTTGATCTTACTGTGCTCTTTCTTATCACAGCTCTGTTGCATAGTTGTTACTGTCTCCATTTCGCAGATTTGGAAACTGAGATTCATGGAGGGTTAAATTATTTACCTAGGGTCATACTAGGAAGTAGAAGTCAGAGCCAAATACCTTGATTCCAGATCTCTTGCATTTTCTACCAAGAGAGAAACCATTTACTTGAGGAACGTTTGAACCTGTAAGACTTTGTCTTTTTTTGACACATAATTATTTTGAAAATTGCTTTTTACTCTGAATTTTTTTCTCTTCTTTTTAGTGCCAGTAATTCTGAATGTTGGGTAAAACATGACATAGCATGTTCCTAGGATTTCCCTTCAGTAAGTACTTTATCTTTGGTTTTCCCCTTTTTAGTCACCCTCACTTCAACCCCAATCCGAGGAGCAGGAGATGGAATGGAAACTGAGGAGCCACCTAAATCTGTTGAAGTTACCTCTGGAGTCCAACCCATAAGGCATCACATCCTTCAGAGTCCACGAAAGAAAGCAGTGACATCAGAGAGCCCAGGAGTTCTCCAACTAGGAAAGATTCTCACTGAAAAAGCAGTGGAAGTCGAAGCTGTAAGAATATTAGTTCCCAAGGCTGCTATAACCCATGATACGCCCAGCAAAAATGCAAAGGTTAAGTCTCTGGGACATCATAAAGGAGAATTCCTTGGTCAGTCAGAGGGAGTTGTCGAACCTAGGAAGGAACTATCAGAGGTAAAGAATACACTGGAAAAGCTCAAGAACTCTGAAAGGAGGTTACTACAGGACAAAGAAGGTCTTTCAAACCAGCTCCGAGTACAGACAGAGGTAAGAACAGCCTTCAGTGTTTTAGGGAGTACTGCTCCTTACATCTGGACCTTCTAAGCCTGCATGTTAGAAAATTAGAACTTGGGGCCAGCCTGGTGGCGCAGCTGTTAAGTGTGCACATTCTGCTTTGGCGGCCCGGGGTTCGCTGGCTCGGATCCCAAGTGCAGACATGGCACTGCTTGGCAAGCCATGCTGTGGCAGGTGTCTCACATATAAAGTAGAGGAAGATGGGTATGGATGTTAGCTCAGGGCCAGTCTTCCTCAGCAAAAAGAGGAGGATTGGCAGCAAATGTTAGCTCAGGGCTAATCTTCCTCAAAAAAAAAAAATTATAATTCCTCTTGTGAAAATAGTTGTCATTCATTATAGCTTGTCATTTTTCTAAAATGCTTCCACTTAAATTTCACACTCTCCCTCAGGGCCTTTAGTAGAACTAGTTGATTTTGGGAGCTTATACTGTAGACCAGGTTGAACACGGAAGTGTGAGGTGTTTTGGACAAGACCACCTATAAGTTGTAAAGGAGGTGACAGTCTATAAACTCCCAGACCAAGGACTGAGCAAGTCAGGCTTTGAAACTGACTCGTTAGCGATACTTGTTTTAAGGATCCATAAATTCCAAGTAGTTTTGCATATGTGTACATAGTACTTGGAATAAGGAGAATGGTGGTATAAATATTGGTATCTTCACTGTAAATGGAAAACAATGCGCAGTGCTTGACTGTGTTTCTTTCCTCTTTCCACCTTAGTCACCATTGCCTTACACTCCACTTTGTTTCTCTGTTAGAGTCTACATCTTTTTGCTACATGTTAGTCTTTGTAAGTGACACCATGGTTAGTGGTTCATATCCAAATATATTTTTAAAGAACTAATTTCTAATCATAAAAGTAGTACCATATTTGTAAACATTTTAGGAAATATAGAAAAACAGTGAAAATAGTACCACCTATAATCATACCATCCAAATGTAACTACAAAATTATACATATTGAGTTCATTTTTGTCTTATAACTCACTTTTTTAAGTTATTAATGTTTTCCCATGTCATGAAATATTCTTCTACAATAGCATTACTAATAGTAACAGCATTCTTCAATGGCTGCACCATATACCAATACCTATTACTGGACATTTGTTTTAATTTTTTGTGTTTTCCATAACAAGGTAAAGAACATGCTTATAGATAGCCTGAATTGCTTCCTTTGCTTAAATTCTCTTTTTTCCCCCATCTTCTTCTTCTCCCCAAAACCCCCCAGTACATAGTCGTATATTCTAGTTGTGAGTGCCTCTGGTTGTGCTTGTGGGATGCCACCACAGCATGGCCTGATGAGCAGTGCCATGTCCATGCCCAGGATCCGAAACGGCGAAACCCTGGGCCACCGAAGCGGAGCTCGCAAACTTAACTACTCCGCCATGGGTCCAGCCCCCTATTTGCTTAAATTCTTAAAAGTAAAAATCCTAGGGCACAAGGAAGTTAATTTTTAAATGTTGAATAAGATAAAAACAAAAACCCACATAAAATATTCTCTGTCAATTTATTGGCTTAGTTTTCTAATTTTTTGCCTTTAAGTGTTGACTGGAAGCAGTTTGGAATTTTTATGATACTGATTTGTATTCTTATTATAAAAGGCTCAATTTATAACCACATGAGCTATAGTTATAGATATATAAAGATAGAGATGTATATGGTTTGTATATATTATGAAACTTAAATACTTATCATTTTTTGATATACACTTAAGTAATAGAGGTCCAAATTACACAGAAACACAGTTTCCCTTTCATTCATTTTGTTACATTAGAGTCAGTGACGTTGCTTAGAGCTTGTTGTGTTGGTCATGTGTTCTTCTAGGTCAATCGTGAGTTAAAGAAGCTGCTGGTAGCTTCTGTTGGGGATGATCTTCAGTATCACTTTGAACGTCTAGCCCGTGAGAAAAATCAGCTTATTTTAGAAAATGAAGCCCTAGGTCGAAACACAGCTCAACTTTCCGAACAGTTAGAACGTATGTCAATACAGTGTGATGTATGGCGAAGTAAATTCCTCGCAAGCAGGTATTTTCTATCTTAAAGAGTATTTCATTTTCTAGTTTTTGCTCTATCATATTTTTGACCCATAACACAAGAAAGTAGATTGTATTGTGAAAATTTCTGACTCAGTTTGTCAAAGTATTTCATATATTATTTAAGATGTGGGCTCTCCCTCCTCTGGATGGCCATATAGTCTCCCTAAATGGAGAAGTGATATCATAGGGATCCTCCCTCATCCCAGGATCCTAGGGCACTACTCTATAGTAGAAATCACTCCTACTACAATGTTTAAGACCAAAATAAAATTGTAAATTCAGAAATCTAATAAATATTAAAATCACAAAAACAAACTAAATTATTTTTCCCCACTTTCTCTCTGGAGAACTCAGATTTCATTGCCACTCCGTTAACATAATATTATTTGTCCCTCATGTTCTATCATCATAGCTCTTTTAACTATGTAATAGAGCTTCCCAACCTTTTCCTCTCCATGCGCCCATAGAAAATGATAATATTTGCATGGCCTACTGGGTGAGGCTACTCTCCAACAAGGTGAAAACCCCAGGGCCCTAGTCCAGGCCATGGACACACTTATAGTTGGTAAATTCTGCTATATATTATGATTCTTGTCTGTTTTCCTCTTCTCCTTCTGACTTTGAGTTACTGGAGAACAGAGTCTAGGTGTTAGCCATCTCTGTATGTTCACTGCTTAGTGAGGTGCTTCTCACATGATATGTTTAATAACTGTTGGTTTAAATTCAGTCACCTAGAGGTTGCTCACAAAACACCAAAGGTTTCCAGGCTGTAGCTTAAGAACCACTGATTGTGATGGATGAATTTTTAGGAAAGTGATTCTTCACATCTTATTATCTATGATACTTTCTGATAATTGATGACTTTCTTAAAATCCTTAATTTGTTTTCTAATTATGCTACTGTAAGATGCTATTTGGAGAAATGAACTTAATGTTCATTGACGTAGAATGAAAGTTAATTCTCACTGAACAGCTTAAGAGGCAAATCGTGCATATATTATACAGATTATTGCAATATGTAACTTTTTAAAATATCCTCATCAACGCTGATTGTAACATTCTAAGGGGAATAAAAATTATACTCAACTTTATTGGTATTTTAGTTGATTTACTTTTTTGGTGTCAAAATTATTTTAAGGAATTCAGTGGTTGCTATGGTCTGAAACTTTAGTTTTAAGATTTTCAGCTAAATAGACATATTTAAAATTTTGCTTCAGTTTGATCAATAAGGAACTGGTTAGATAAACTTTGGTACATCCAATCAGAAGAAAACATGAAGCTGTTTTTTTAAAAAAAAGGGAATGAGATAGCTCTATATGTGCTAATGTGAAAAATCACCAAGATAAATTATTAGGTGAAAACAGCAGAGTATAGAAAATTTGTATTCAATAATCCCTTTCCTTAAATAAAATGAATATATTTATTTTTAACACATACTTTTATATTGAATATACATCAATTATTTTAATCTGGAAAAATGTATAAGAACTTTACTGATTACGTATAAAAGAAGGACGGGGATGCTGGACAGAAGGAAAGACTTAGTTTTCCTTTTATTTAAGTCTTTCTATATTAATATTTTTCTAAAGGCAAAGAGGTAACTGAATGGTAGAAAAATAACTCGTTTTTTCCTCTAAAGTTTTCTGTATTTAAAAACATTTATTTTTTTTCAAAATACGATCAAGATTGAAATACATTCCAAAAGTCACTTATAGAAAAGTTAAATAACTGTTTCCTTTGTCATTTTGTAAATGAATGTTTTAATTGAATCTCTTTAATGAATTCTAAGCTCATAAATATTTTAAATGCTTTTTAGTGAAGATTTAAAAACTGAGAAGTTATGTCAAATCTTCATAAGCTTTTGACAATAACGGACACAAAAGTAGTTTATTAACTTTTATACAGTGTGCTCTTGTCAGAGAATTTATATGTAAGGTTTTAATCTTTTCCAGGGTCATGGCAGATGAGTTAACAAACTCCAGAGCAGTTTTGCAGCGTCAAAACCGTGATGCACAGAGCGCTATACAAGATCTCCTGAGTGAACGGGAGCAGTTTCGTCAGGAAATGATAGCTACCCAGAAGTATGGCGCTGGTTTACATTCTGAATTCTTGTACTTTCTCCTGCAATTTTTGTTATTGTGATAGTTTTTTAGTGTTTCTCCATTTACTTACTGAGCATATACTTTGGAGTAGTAGCATTTCAAAATAGATACCCAGGGGAGGGAGAAAGACTAAAAATATGTAAGACTTGCTTCTTTATGTTCTTAATTGGGGTGAGAATCAGTTATATCTATAATAGAAGAGATCTCTGGATTTAAAGCAGTTTTTGGTTATAGTTTTAGCACTTGTGTATAATTTTTGGTAGAAGCCAAAAACTGTGCCTGTCTTTCCTTTGGAAGGAGAACTTTTGGGGGACCATTCTACAGTATTAGATCTTATTTTCATGTCCATATGCTCTAGAGCTATCAAAATTGATGGTCTTCCTTAAAAGTGCTTCGTCCTCTATATAATTGATTTATTACATAGCAAATCAATAAAGGTCACAGAGGAAGTCATAGGGGAAATTAGAAGAATGAAAACACAATATATCAAAATACCAGATTTTGTGGGAGCAACTAAAGCTTAGAGGGAAATTTATAGCTTTAAATGCTTATTTTTAGAAAAGAAGAAAGTCTCATCAGTAATCTAAGATTCCTCCTTAAGAAACACAAAGAGCAAAAGTAAGCAGAAGGAAGAAAATAATGATAAGAGCAGAAATAAATGAAATAGAAAGCCAAATGCTGGTTCTTTGAAAAGATAAATTTAAGAAACCTCTAGGCAGTATAATCAGGAAAAAAACAGATATATATTATCAGCATCAGGACTGAGGAGGAGGGTGTACACTATAGATTCTGTAGACATAAAAGAGAGAACAAGGGGATGTTATGAACAGCCCTGTGCCAGTAAATTCAACAACTTAAATGGAATGGACTAACTCCTCAAAAGACGCAAACTACCAAAGGGTACTCAAGAAGAGATGACTTGAAGAGCCTTAAGCTATTAAAGCAATTGAATTGGTAGCTAAAAACCTTCCAGTAGAGGAAACTCCAGGCCCAGATGGATTCACTGGTGAATACTAGCAAACATCTAAGGAAGAAATAAAACCAAATTTACACAAACTCATCTAGAAAATAGAGGGGAAAGGAATAATTTCCAAGTGAATTTTATGAAGCCAGCATTATCATGACACCAAAACCTGACAGAGACATTATAAGAAAAATACAGACCAATCTGTCACATGAACATGGATGCAAAAGTCCTTAACAGAATTTTAGTAAGTCAAATGCAACAGTTCATAAAAGGCTTATACATCATGGCCAAATAGGTTTCATCCCAGGAATTGTAGGTTGGTTTATCATTCAAAAATCAATTCATATAACTCACCAAAAAAAGAGATACCATATGAATATCTCAATAGGTGCGCAAATCAAATCAGTAGTTCTATACTACTAAATGAGTATACTAGTCTATTTTATCTATACTAAAATATGAGAACTAAAGAAAGTACTGTTGAATGATTTCCAGATAACAACCTAATAAATTAGTGCTTTCTGTAGTCTAACGTATTTTAACAGACTTCCTGATTTATTGAACTCTGAAAGATGATATGATTTCAGAATTATGTTTCTCATTTATTTAATATTCTGGATTTTTATATTTTATCCTCTTATTAACGTTCAGTGTTCATGTGTGTTCTGTGCAGATTATTGGAGGAGCTCTTAGTCTCCTTGCAGTGGGGAAGAGAACAAACTTACTATCCTAGTACGCAGCCACACAGCACAGCAGAACTAGCGTTAACAAATTACAAGTTGGCAAAAGCAGTAAATTCTCATCTTCTAGGAAATGTTGGCACCAATGTTCAAAAAAAGATTCCATCAACAGTTGAATTCTGCAGCACCCCAGCAGAAAAAATGGCTGAAACGGTAAAATATTTCTCTGTCGTGACTTGTGTGGAACTTCCAAGTATGTTTTCTTTCTGAAGGGTGACATGTTCTAATGGAAAGTGCCTGGCATGGGGACTTAGGGCATCTAAACTTTATCTTAAGGAGAAAAATGTAATTGTTTTTAAAGAGGGTCTATTTTTTAACTACTGAATCATTGATAATCCTTTTCTTGAGTTCATTTTGATATGAAAACCACTGTGTCGAATTTTTAATGTAGTAATCATGAATGGATAAAGATTACTTCGGATCTAAGAACTTATTTGTTAATTCCCACACATAGACACAAATGTGACGAACACTACAGAATCAAATCGTGTAGACCTGGTACCTGCAGTCCTAGGTGAATTCAGGGTTCATGCAGATGACCTGTCAGATGCTGTGGTCTCACAGTTCTACTACCACCAAGGTCACCTCCATTGCTCTTCAGTATCTGCCTTCTATGTTCCCATCTTAGGCCTTGTCATTAACCACAACTGTTCCACTTCTGAAATCTTCAACTCAATGCGTCTCTCCATGATCTGTGATCTCAGCTTCTTTTCTTTCCAGCTCTGATTCTTTCATTCTGATTACCCGTTTCTTGATCACATCATCATTTTTATTCCCTTGATCCCTACATGTCTTCTTCATGTCATCAGCTCACTCTCCCGGCTTTTCCTGCCATAGCTTGTCTAGACTCCATTCTTAAGCGCCTTTCTCCCTTATCCTTCTTTTGGGTACCCTGACAAGCCTAGTCCTCTATCAGTTCAACTGCTTGTGACCTTTATTTCTATACCCATCAAACTGTTACCTCACAATCAGCATATGACTTTGGTTCCTAATTCACAGAAGAAAAAGAGGGCAGAGGCAGAAAACTCCCTCAAGGTCCCACTTGATATCTAGCAGCCTACCTGTATGGCAACCAGCCGTACGTACATTTCTCTCACTGGAAAAGGCGTCCCTCCTTCTCCAAAGCACAGCTCCCCTCCAGGCTCAGCAGGCCTCCCCCCAGCAGTTATCCCTTCTCTCTATTGCCTCTTTCTTTTTTGGCTTAAGCATATGCCAAGTGTCGTCCATCTAAAAAAGAATAATCTTCCCTCTAGCCTAAGTTCTCCGTATATGGCCTTATCACCTTCCCTTTACAACCAAGAATCTTGGATAAGTTGCCCATACTGGTTTCTGCATACATGCCATCCATTCCTCAATTTCTGCCATCACTTATCCCAATAGACTTCTAGCTTGATCTCAAAAAGTACTCTTATAAAGGCATGAATGTTTAAATACTTCATTGTCGTGTTTTACTCTATTAAGCACTCCTTCCTTGAAACTCCTTTGACTTTTGTAACATTACTTTTTCTTGGCCCTCTTGCTACCTCTCTGAATTCTGCTTCATACCTTTTTTCCTCCTTTAAATGTCGATGTTCCATAGGAATCTGTTCCCTATGCTTCTCAAACTCCTCTAGTCCCTGAAACACCATACTCTCCGAGCTCTTGCTGCTTCTGTGACCATTCTTTCTCAGTATTTGGGGGAGGAGAGCATCCTCTTCCTGTGCCTATTCTTGAGCCTTTCCTCACATAACAGACTTCTGTATTCTCTAAGGACTATCCAGGCCCAGTGTATGCTTATGACTTGTTCGACTGAGACATTTTTTCTGAGTTCAAGAGACATCCAGGTAGACATCCCCATTTGCTTGTCCCACAGAAAGCTGAAAATAGAACAACCTCTTTTTGCTTTTGCATTTCTGTTCCCCTCTCTCTCCCCAAAAAGAAGAAGAAAAATAACCTGCTTCTTCTCCTGTACTTCCTATCTTAATGAACTATACCTACCAAATAGGGATGTTTTAAGGATTCCATAAAATAATGCATATAAGGGGGCCGGCCCCGTGGCTGAGTGGTTAAGTTCATGTGCCCCTCTTCAGCGGCCCGGGGTTTCGCCAGTTCGGATCCTGGCCACAGACATGGCCCCGCTCGTCGAGCCATGCTGAGGCGGCATCCCACATAGCACAACCAGAGGGACCTACAGCCAGAATATACAACTATGTACTGGGGGGCTTTGGGTACAAGAGGAAGAAGAAATAAAAAGAAGATTGGCAACATATGTTAGCTCAGGTGCCAATCTTTAAAAATAATAATGCATATAAGGCCTATAGCAGATTCCAATATATAGTAATTTCTCAATAAATGGTAGCTATAATTTTTATTTCCTTCATCTCCCTAATGGTTTTACAAATCCTATCAGTTCCTTCTAATTTATCCTCTGTCCCCAGTTCAGACACCTGGCCTGCAGCCTTGACTGTTACAGTAGCCGCCACACCAGTATCCCTGCCTTGCTGCTTACTGCCTTCCAGGCCATGCTCTGCTGCCACAGAGTTCTTCCAACTGCTAATCCAAAAAAGAAGAAAGTCAGTCCAGTCATCTTGGTACTCCTGTTCAAACAGCTACCAGTCTCCTTCATTATTCCTAATCTTTAGTGCATCTTCCCTTCTCAAAGGTTCAGGTGTCCCGTCCCTTCCTTCCCATGCCCGGCACCTCACCCTCCAGCACTGTTAACCACTTTTCATTCCACGGGTATGCCACTGTATCTCATGCCTCTCTACCTACTTACATTCTGCCTACACTGCCCTCCTAGGAACTCTCTGCCTTTAAGAATCAGCCCTCCCTGAATCTCACCGGCAAACTTCGATGTTCCTTCCTCCAGGCTTCCAGGGCATTTTATACATCTATCCATTATAACATATTCAGGTGTTAATTGTTTGACTCTCCATCTCTCTCCCAAACTGGAAGCTCCTTAAGGCCAGGGACTGTGTCTTATGTTTCCTCAAGGTCTGGCATAATCCCTTGCACATAGTAGGTGCTCAACTATTCACTGAATGAATTAGTACCTAAAACTAAACTCATCATCTTTATTCTTTCTCTTCTCTTTTTCTGTTCTCTTTGTTCAAAAATTGTGTCGCTGACTACACAGTTGCTGCCAGTAGCATTTGGTATAATTGACTGCTGCTCCTTTCTTGAAATACTTCCTTCCCTTGGCCTGTGTAACCACTGCTTTTCACAATTCCTTTCCAATTGCAGTGCCTATCTCCTTTATACTATAACCCGTGGTGGTGGGGGGGAGAATATGAATATGATAAACAGGAGCGTTGAGCCAGACTTGTTATCCTTGCCCTTAATTGGAGAATGTTTTTCAACCCAAGAATTCCCCGTTGTGGGTCTCAGTAAAGGAGACAGAATAGGAAAAGTCAGAGCAGAAGAACTGGGAGAGCATGGTGTCCATGAAACCCATGAAACAAGAACATGCTTGTTACATAAAATATCACATATAAATGAGAAAAAGAGAAATGAAAAGCAATTTATTTTACAAGTAAGTGATCAAAAACTTTGAAATAAGATTTCAATAGAAGAATAAAAGCAGAATCCTGATTCCAGGCAGTTGAATGAAGGACTGGAAAAGGAAGGCAGGGGTGCTTTGTGGTTAAGGACAAAAATTGACATCACTTAAGGAATTGATATAACCTTATTTTCTATGTTTTCATGGTTTTTCATCAATATCCATAAGAGAACTTTATTTCATAATTTTTTTAAAAATAGGTAAACTAGGTAATGTAACAACTAGAAATCACTGTTAAATTTAGAACTTTTTGAGAAAAAAGATACATTTTCTAATCAATCAAATTCATCATTCAGATTTTTTTATGGTAGTTACATATTAATTAAGTGAAACTTTATAAGTAATTATACATCAATAAACGGCTTTTACAGTCCCTACTGCATACTTCTGACATTACTTCTTATTTTCCTTAGGTTCTACGCATTTTGGACCCAGTAACCTGTACAGAAGGCTCACCTGATAATCCATTTGCTGAGACTTCAACAACCACCTTACTTGCTACAAAGAAAAATATTGGACGATTTCATCCCTATACTAGATATGAAAATATAACTTTCAATTGCTGTAATCACTGCCAGGGAGAACTTATTGTCCTTTAACATGCCAAGTGTTGAAGGCATGCTACAGCACTTGCTTATTACCCAAGAGTCATTATTATTTGGGAGCTGGGGTTCTTACAGTGCTACAAGTAATATCACTTTCTATTTAAATAATATATATCCCCAAAGATGTTTCATGTACTGGACTCCAGATTACCCTTTCTTAATATTTATCTCAGGGTAAGAAAAGAATGAAACTGTAGATATCTTTAAAATAGAGAAGGCTTTCTAGGCATTACATGATGCTTTTCCTAAAGGACACTAAGAGAAAAAGATTCTGTACCTGTCTTTTAGGCCCTAAGTAATTATTTATCTTGCCATATATTTTATATGAGCAGATTTAATTTTGGCATTATAAAGCAAGGATTGGCAGACTATGGCTCTGGGTCATGTGCAGCCATACCCATTCATTTACTATTGTCTCTGGTTGTTTTGCACTACAACAACAGAGTTGAATAGATGCAGCAGGGCCTGCAAAAGCCTAAAATATTTATGGCCTTCAAGGCCTAAAATATTTACTATCTGGCCTGTTACAAAAAAGCTTTTCTGACCTAGTACTCTAAAGTAATAATAGCTGGGGCAGGGTAGGGGGGTAATTTGGGGGGCCACAAAGGAGGCTTATGGAAATACTATGGGTGAAAGGAATAATCTTTTAAAAATAAATGCTATATGCTAGGAAAATTCAAAATATTTTACAGCCGCATTAACAAGTGTTTCAGCAAAACATCTTCTCATGTTGGTTTTATGCAGGGGATTCCATATTTTGAATGGATGTAACTTGACATATATAAAAGAAACAGATTCTAATTATTGAGCTCATTTTGGCAAATGCAACAGAACAGGAATATCCAGTCTATTTATAAAATATGCTGAAAAAAGTAGGATCTTTCTAGAACATTGTGCAAACTCAAAAGTACAATCCATCAATTAATTTATATTATGTAATATATATTGTTTATTTATGATGGACCATCATAAAACACTCTTTTATAGGCCTTTAAAAATGTCCACAAAATATTTATACCTAATTATACTAATTAGTTGCTGAAGTGCCTATCAATAGAGAAATCTTTAAAAGACAAATCTGGTCAAATAACAATATATTTTAATTTCAACTTAACGATTTTTTTTAATCTGGTTCATCTGATTTATATTTATAGTTTCAAGTGGCAATAAATTTCTCTACCTTGTTCATTTTGAATATTGATTTTTTCCCCCGAAAATGATATGCTTCAGTTCACGTCTTCATCTAGCTTATTCTATTCACAGTTGATTCTTCAGCCTTTCCTTTAGGTTTATTTAGTATAAGACTTAGAAGAAAACATAGATGAAAAGGTTCATGACATTGGATTTAGCAATGATTTCTTGGATATGACACCAGAAGTACAGGCAACAACAAGAACAAAAATAGATAAACAACGTCATCAAAATTAAAAACTTCTGTACAGCAAAGGACACTATCAACAGAGTGAAAAGGTAACCCACAGAATGGGAGAACATATTTGCAAATCATATATCTAATAAGAATCTAGTGTCCAGAACAAATAAAGAACCACAAATCAACAACCAAGAAACAAACAACCCAATTTCAAAATGAGCAAAGGACAAGAATAGACATTTCTCCAAAAAGATACAGATGGCCAATAAGCCATCAAAAGATGGCCAATCAAAAGATGCTCAACATCACTAATCATTAGGAAAATGCAAATTGAGATCACCTCATACCTATTAGGATGGCTATTATCAAAAAAGCAAAATAACAAGTGTTGGCAACAATGTAGAGAAATTGGAACACTTGTGCATTGCTGGTGAGAATGTCAAATGGTGCAGCCACTATTGAAGACAGTATGAGAGTTCCTCAAAAAATTAAACATACAATTACCATATGATCCAGCAATTCCACTTGTAGGTAGACACTCAAAAGAATTGAAAGTAAGGACTCAGATAGATATGTGTATACCAATGTTCGCAGCAGCATTATCACAGTAGCCAGAAGGCTGAAGTAACACAGTCATCCTTTGGTGGATGAACAGATAAGCAAAATGTGGTATATACATGCAATGAAATATTCAGTCTTAAAAAGAGTGAAAAACTGATACATGCTGCAGCATAGATGAACCTTTAAAATATTACACTAAATGAAATAAGTCAGAAAGGACAAGTAGTTTATGACTCCACTTATATGAGGTACCGGAAATAATCAACTTCATAGAGACAGGAAGTAGAATAGTGGGTACCAGGAGTTAAAGGAATGCAGAACGGGGAGTTTTTAATAGGTAAAGTGTTTCAGTTTGGGATGATGAAAAATTCTGGAGATGAAAAGTGGTGATGGTTGTACAACAATATGTACTTAATGCTACTGAATTTACATTTAAACAATGGCCAATTTTATCTTACATATATTTTACCACAACTTTAAAAAAAAAATTGTACATACACTCTTGTAACCAGAAACTAGAGGCACACTTCTACAGCAATTGGTTTAAGAGTATCAATAATAATAAAGATAACAGCTAAAAAAAATCTCAAATCAAGAACCTAACATTACACTTTATGGAATAGAAAAAGAAGAGCAAACTAAACCCACAACCTGCAGAAGGAAGGAAATTGAAATCAGAGTGGAGAGAAACAAAATAGAGACTAGAAAAATAGAGGATCAAGGAAACCAAAAGTTGGTTCTTCGAAAAGATTCACAAAATTGACAAACCTGTAGCCAGACTGACTAAGAAAAAAAAAAGTAAATAACTAAAATCAGAAATGAAAGTGAGGACATTATTACCAACCTCATATAAATAATAAAGGAACAGTTGTACACCAACAAATTAACTTAGATGATATGGCTAAATTCCTGGAAATACACAAATTATCAGAACTGACTCAAGAAGAAATAGAATACGTGAACAGGCCTATAACAAATAGAGATTAAGTCCGTAATCAAAAACCTCCCGAGACCAAGAGCAAATCCAAATGTAAGCTATCAGTGTTGGGTAGTGATGTGTCAATGTAGGTTCACTGACTGGATGTTGATAGTGGAGGAGATTCTGAGGAGGTGGGGCAATAGGAGCCATATGGGAACTCTGTACTTTGTGCTCAATTTTGCTGTGAACCTAAAACTGCCCTAAAAAATAAAGTTTATCAAAAAACAAAAACTCCCAACAAAAGTCCAGGTCCAGATAGTTTCTCTGGTGAATTCTACCAAGTATTGAGAGAATTAATACCAATCCTTCTCAATCTCTTCCCAAAAAAAGAAGGGAACAGGGAACACTTCCTAACTCATTCTATGAGGCCAAGATTGCCCTGATAGCAAAGCCACACAAAGACTCCACAAGAAAAAAGTACTACAGACCATTATCTCTTACAAATATAGATGAAAAATTCTCAGCAAAATACTGGCAAATAGAATGCAATAGCACAGTAAAATGGTTACACACCATGACCAAATGGTATTTATCTCAGGAGGGCAAGGGTGGTTCAACCTAAGAAAATGAACAATGGAATAGACCACATTACTAGAACAAAGGAGAAAAACCACGATTGTTTCACTAGATGTAGAAAGAACATTCAATAAGCTCCAGCACCCTCTCATGATAAAAACACTCAGAAAAATAGAAGAATATGAATAAGTAGAATAGAGGAGTAAGAAGAGAACTTCCTCAGCTTCATAAAGGTATTTCTAGAAAACCTAGAGCTAACGTCCTCCTCACTGGTGAAAGACTAAAGGCTTTCCTCCTAAGATAAGAACAAGATGAGGATGCCTACTTTCACCACTACTATTCCACATTATACTGGAAGTTTTAGCCAGAGTAATCAGTCAAGAAAAAGAAAGAAAAGGCATCCAATTTAGAAAGGAAGAAGTAAAACTCTATTTGCAGATGATATTATCCTATATATAGAAAATTCCAAAGAACTCACAAAAAAATCTACTAGTACTAATAAATTCAACAAAGTTGCAGGGTACCATATTAATGCACAAAAATCATTTGTGTTTGTGTTTTGAGTACACAACCCAAAAAGGAAACTAAAAAAAATGTCCATTTGCAATAGAATCCAAAAGAATAATATATTTATGAATAAATTTAACCAAGGAGGTAAAAGACTTGTACATTGAAAACTAAAAATCATACTGCACTAAGTGAAAAGACATTCTATGTTTATGGATTGGAAGATAATATTATTCAGATGGCAATACTACCCAATGCAATCTAGAGATTCACTGCAATCCATAACAAAATTCCAAACCTTTTCATAAAAATGTTATGGAATATTTAAATGTCAAGTTGGTTCTTCTCCTTAAGGATAACTTTAAACAACACAAGACTAGTTACAATGAAATGTTAAATTGCCTGATATTAATGCTCAAAGTACTGTAAGAAGTTGAGACAGGATTGAATAGTTCTGTGTTTTCTAATTTAGGGTCAAATGATTAAGGTACAAATACGCAGTTGATAAGAACCTTGTCTTCTGAAGTTTTAATAGAACTCCTATAGTGATTTCCCACTCTCCGTCACTCTTGAATGCTCTTACATGGATCAAGGGTACTGTTCCTCCACACATCGGATTCTTGTATAGTCTTAAATATTTCAAAAATGTCTACCAAGGTCTGTAAGCTTTATAATATAACTAAGAGAAAGGATTTTGCAATCATACAGATCTGAGTCTGTGAGTGAACCACTCACCTCTATTCCTTTGTTTCCTCATCTGCAAAACCAGCCTAATAAGGTTGTTATAAGCATTATATCAAATTATTTATATAAAGCATTTACAACAATACCAGGCACATTATAAACTCTCAATAAGAATTGGCTAATTTTGTAAGATATCTAAACTAGTATTGTGCATAACTGTTACTATCATTGTTTTTGTAAAAAAAACAAACATGGAAGCAGGCCTTCCCTATTGCTTATTCAAATCAAAAATTGACAGAAATAGGATTTTGTGTAAGGTTTGAACCAGGCTTGTTTAAGAGGTCACTCCTGCCTTAGGAAATGTCCTATTGTAATTTTTTAATGATAATAGGAACTAAGAATGGAGCTCTGATCCTTTCTTGTGTTCTTTCCAGCTAGAAATGTTAAGATAATCTAGAAGTAAAGGAATGTACAGTTCATTTGTTGTTCAATTAGTTTCATGGACTAAGAGATGTATAACACATTACAACTCTGTGAGAGAAGAAATTTATTTTGTTCTAGTATTATAAAAAAAAAATTCACTGTCAACATCCCAAAAGATCCGTACCATTTCCATAATTTAGAGTACGACCACAGCACACAGGCCATAAGAAATGATATCCAAAATTTTGAGGATAGCAGCTTCCAACTGAAGTATTTAATAGATACTTTCAGTTGTAATGATCAGTAAAACGAAAAGATTTGCCTTCTGGCATATCATATAGGTTGTACTGTAACTGCTTAGAACGCTTTGCTTCTAGTCGGAGCTGTCTAGTTCTTTCTTTGGCAACTTCTTGCTCTGCTAGTTTTTCTATCTGTTTCCTTCTTAGCCATCTGTAGAAAGAGACATGATCAATCTGGTGAGTATCAACCTGAATACGCTCTTGATGCTATAACATTATTACTATAGACAATTAAAGGAAGTTACATTTCTTTACTTTGAAATGCTGTAGTCACAACACAAATTATTAAAGTATCAACTGAAAAATTTCAGGCTTACACCCTAGGCTTACACAAGAAAGCAGTTAGATGGTATCAAGCGTTTAAAATTAAGTTTGTCTTATAATGAAACTGCCAACATAATTGTTTTTTTAGTAATAAACACGATTTTATATTTTATATGTGATATAGAACCCATCCTTTTTTTAAAATGTGGTTTTCTAAGAAAATAAGTATTTGATAGATTCCAAATAACTTTTTTTTTTTGCAACTAGCTGTATTCTAAAACATTACTTAACCAGATTACAGATTAAGAAGAACAGCATGCAGGTGGCCAGCCCCATGGCACAGTGGTTAACTTCAGCATGCTCTGCTTTGGTGACCTGGGTTCATGGGTTCAGATCCGAGGTACAGATCTACACCACCTGTCAGCCATGCTATGGCAGTGATGCACATATAAAATGGAAGAATATAGGCACAGATGTTAGCTCGGCTAATCTTCCTCAAGCAAAAAAAGAGGAAGATTGGCAACAGATAGCTCAGGGCTAATCTTCCTCAGCGAAAAAAAAGAAAAGGAATACCAGCATGCAGAAATGTTGCCTTGCTTTACTTGGTAGGGAAATTATAGAGCTCTTGCTTTTCAGTACATAAAATAGTCCTTCCTTAAAATGGAAAAATAAGCCTAAGCATAAAAAACTTCAAGAAGGGTGAAGGAAGACTCCACATTCTAAAAATTTAAGTCTACAAAGCTTGCTTAATAAGAAATGATGAAATCTGGCCATTTGTGACAACATGGATGGACCTTGAGGGTATTAAGCTGAGTGAAATAAGTCAGAGGGAGAAAGTCAAATATCATATGATCTCACTCATAAGTAGAAGATAAAAACAATGACAATCAAACACATAGCAATGGAGAATGGATTGGTGGTTACCCTGGTGGGGTGGGGAGGGCAAAAGGGATGATTAGGCTCACATGTGAGGGGGTGGACTATAATTAGTTTTTGGGTGGTGAACATGATGTAATCTACACAGAATTCAGAATATATTATGATGTACATCTGAAAGCTATATAATGTTATAATCCAATGTTACTGCAATTAAAAAATTTTTAAAAAGCTTGCTTAAAGAAAATAACATCAAAAACAACTGTATACACATATCTGGTATGTATGTATGCTGTGTGTGTGTGTGTGTGTGTGTATTTTTTTCCAGAAATAACCTAAAAAACTAGATAGCTGTATTAGAATAAAAGAGACTTAAGAAACATCATAACCCAATGTTGTGTGGTCCTGAATTGGATACTAGTTTAAGCAAATTAACTATAGTCATTTAGGGGTCAACTGGGAAAAAAAAATGGCTATGAGCTGGGTTTTAGATGAGATCATTAATGAAAATAAGCAGATTTCAGAACAGTACATACAGTATGATCTCGATTTATATTTTAAAATTGTAAGTATATATACAGAGAAATATCTAGAAAGTATGCAGTAGGGTGCTAACAGTAATGATTTCTGGGTGATGAAAATGTGACATTTTCCCCCTCCACACTGTACATTTACTGCTCCCATTGGATAGGCTATCAAAGGCTATCACACTGGTGCCATAAGAAATAATTTAACATTGAAAAATATCTTGGAGAAAGAATGTTATCAATATGCAAAGTATAGGGTTAATTTTCTCACACTTTTAAAGTGTGGATTTACAGTTGAATAGGTATGTGATGTAAGAGAGAAAATATTTGGGGTGTTTCTTTTCAAGCTTTACTGATTATTTAACTTCCTAAAATGACCTTCAGGAAGGGGGAAAACATGTCCAGCCTTTGACTTACAGTTTAAAGGCCCTTTCCCGGCCTTCTGTTCCTTTAAGGAAGAATAAGCACTCCTCCTGCTTTCGTAGCTCTTCAGTCTTTCTTTCTTTCAGCTGCTCTTCGTGCTTTTTTTTAAGCCATAATTGAAAAGCTTGTTGTGGATCTCTGTTTTCCTGCTAATTATAAAAACAAGCTTTGCTTACTTTAAATAAACCAAAACTACCTTTTGAGGCCCCGCCTATAGGATCCTACAAGAATACATGTCCCACTCATCAATTTTTCATGATAATACCAACCTCATTACCTGTACTCCTAGTATCAAAACCCAGTACATCACCTTTGAATCAGCAACACTGATTACACTTCTGTCAGAAAATTCAACATTGAACTCATTGTCATCTGGCTTCTTTCAAAAGTCTTATTTGGGTAATCAATAAATGAAGAAAGTCTAAGAGTAATTTGCAAGCTTTTCAAAGTTGTGCTCTTTGACAAAGAAAATAATTTTACACTGGCATACACACATAAAACAGGGTTGAAGAAAGGCTGGAAATAGACAGTGTGAGTGGAGTTGAGGTCTTTGTAGCAATTCCTGAAGGAGCTCCATGGAATACAATTTGAAGGTCAATGATCCAACACATGTCATTCATCTTTTCTTTTAAATTCTATCTTAGTTTTTAAGTTTTTAGAGCATCTAACTGCCCAACCCATCTCCAAAACTATAATTACTATTATGCAGGGTGGCCATAAGGATTTCCAGCCATAAGAATTTTCTCATAAGGATAACAGCATGTGGATTTTGTCATAAGAAGAAGCTAGTGGGAGTAACTTATCATGGGTTCCTCAAACTTCATGATGGATATCATCTTCAGGGAATTTTCAAAAGCTGAAAGAGCTCTTATTTGGGAGAATAAAGAGAGCAAAGGGACAGATTTGGGACTCTTTAGCCTTAGGAAAAGTATGACATTATATGGATGCCTGGCTAGAATGCAAAAGGAAAGGAAGCACTCATTTAATACCTTCTACAAATACAGTCATGCGTCACAATGACTTTTTGGTCAGTGACGGACCAAATATATGACAGTGATCCTATAAGATTAGTACCATTTAAGCCTAGGTGTGTAGTAGGCTATACCACCCAGGTTTGTATAAGTACACTCTATGATGGATGCGCAATGAGGAAATCACCCAATGACACATTTCTCAGAACATATCCCCGTCATTAAGCGACGTGTGACTGTATGAGCTCTGTGATGAAGACGTCTCCTATATCTTGCATTTTCCCTTATCTGCAACTCATATTGCCAAGTGTGCTCCAGTCTAATTTACAAAATGTATGTAACTTAGGATCTTTGATGTACAACACTGAACTGTGAAAAGAGGACCCATGGACCTAAAGGATTATGGCTGAATACCTGGAAGTCTGGGAATGACTGAGATGACTAAAAGTGTTCAATCTGGAATTATAGATCAAAAGAGTTAAGGATTCAAGAATAAACATGACTGATGGGTATCTCTGTTCATTTATTCATTCAACAGATATTTACAGAGTATCTAATACGTAGAGTATCTACAGGTACATAGCTACTGGATTGCATCAATGGAAAAAAACAAGGTTCCCTCTCTCATACATTCTGTGCATGCACTGTACAATACAGTAGCCACTATTCACATGTGGCTACTTAAATGAAACTTAAAATTCAGTACCTCAGTCACATTAGCTATATTTCAAGTTATTAATAGTCACATTGTAGCTAGTGGTTACTTTATTGGGGGATGCAGATTTAGAACATTTCCATCATCACAGAAAGTTGTATTGGGCAGTGTTGTTCCTGATGAGGAGATGAAAATAGATGATTGATGGATTGATTGATTTGTCAGATTCTAAAGAAAAGTATGGTAAAGAGAGAGAGTAAATAAAGGGAAAGGTGAAGAGAAGGGATGGCATTTACATAGAAAGTGAGGGAGCAAGTTATGGGATATCAGGAGAAAGAGTATTTCAAGCTGTAGTCACAGTAAGAGCAAAGGATCTGAGAAGGGATTGTGAATGGCATGTTCAGTAAATATCAAAGAAGTCAAAGGGAAGCTGTAGCAAAGTGGCTGGAGAGTGGTAGGAGATGAAGTCGGAGAAGGAACAGGGATCAGATAATGTACAACCTTGTAACCTATAGTAGGAATTATGGATTTTATTCTGAGATGAGAAGCCATTGGAGGTTTCTGAGCATAAGTGACACAATCCATTCTACATTTTAGAAGGATCACTCCGACTGCTATATGGAAAATAGACTGGGATGGGAAAGGCAAGCTGGAAGAAGGGAGACCAGTTGTTAGGCTTTTGCAACAGTTCAGACAACAAATAACAGTGGTTTGGATTAGGGTGGTGGGACTCAGGATATGCTTTGAACATAGAACTGACAGAATTTGCTCACAGATTGAACGTACAGTTTTATGTCGTGCTTTAAATGACTGTTTTTTTAATTTTTTCAGGATTTCTTTTCATGGTTTTATAAACCCAACCATATAAAAAGCAAACATTTCTGCATTACAAAGAAGTGAAATAAAAAACAAAAGGAAAAAAGTATGCAGTGAATTTTTCAAAGAACTGATGCATAATTTATAAACAGTTCCCATATATAAAAAAGAAAGGACCAATATTGCTAACGGAAAAGTTGACAGAGGATTTTTATATGAAAAGAAAACTCAAACAGCTCATAGATGTTCAATCTCACTGATAATAACACAACAATCAAACATTTCCTACCTATCAGATTGGTTAAGATAAAAACACTTGAGAGCACACTTCTTAATTAGGGTCCAGGGATGGAGACACTCTCATATACTGTTTATGAGAGTATAAAGTCACTCATCTATGGGAAGCAATTTGGCAATATCTGCCAAAATTTTAAAAAGGAATACTGAGGGCTGGCCCCGTGGCTGAGTGGTTAAGTTTGCGCGCTCCGCTGCAGGCGGCCCAGTGTTTCGTTGGTTCGAATCCTGGGCGCAGACATGGCACTGCTCATCAGACCACGCTGAGGCAGCGTCCCACATACCACAACTAGAAGAACCCACAACGAAGAATATACAACTATGTACCGGGGGGCTTTGGGGAGAAAAAGGAAATAATAAAATCTTTAAAAAAAAAGGAATACTGAGCACCTCTACCTCCTCAAATGCATCCTCTATTTAAACACTTAGATTTTCAAATTAACATATACAAAGGATAATTATTACAACATTGTAATATCAAAAGATTAGAAACATTTCAAAGGTAATCAAAAAGGGAATGATCAAATAAATTATGATCTATCCATGCAATAGAAAACTATGCAATTATTAGAAAGCTCCATCTACACACCAATATGGAATGATCTCTAGGGTATATTCAATGAAATGTCAAGGAAGAGCAAATCAATGTATAGGGTATGATTCTATATACATACATGCTTATATATACTTAGAAAATATTCTTGGGAGAAAGCACAAAAAACTTGTAACACTGGTTATCACTGGAAAAGGAGAATTTATAGGCAGGGAAAGTGGGTGCGAGAAAAAATTCTTTGTAACTTTTGACTTTTGAACTATATGTTTCATTATCCATTCAAAAATATACTGAATATTTTCTAAATGTTGCTTGCAAGGTTACATTATTTTTTGAAGTTTTAATTTAAAATGATGAGCATGATAACCTTAGGTTAACAAAAACAGGGAGGAAAAGGGCACATAAATCCCAAGACCCTTATCTTCCTCAAGGGAGGATCAGAATCTCCATTTCTATTACATTTAATTTAATAAAGGTTTAAGAATACATGATTTTAAAGTTTAATGTAAATTGAAGTAGAATTTAAAAGACTATCAATGAAATCACTACATAAGGTAACAGGAAATAACTATCTATAGTAGGGGAAACCAAAATAGAAAGAAATTAAAGGAAATATAACAAAACAAAGAATTTTAAAGATAAAATATAAATTACAGAAATAATTACTAATGGGCTAAACTCTCTTATTGTAAAAATAAGTAGATAAATAAAAGACTTCAGCATCTAGCCATGATGGAGTCATTGGTATCAGACTTACCCTCCTGCTCTAGTCAACTATAAAATAGACAAAACATACGTGGCAGCTGTGATTTGCTGAAAGAAAAATACATTATAATCACTCCAGGTTTGCCCTGGCTCTCAATTTACTGGCATCTTCCTGACCACAATGTAGGAAAGTGGAGCCTTAGCATGGAGCAGTTAAAAGTCTCCCTGAGCTGATGAAAAGAGAGAAGAGTTTGGGGTTGCTGGGACAGCTGGATTTGCAGGGCAGCATACTAAAAAGAAAAGAGCTATGCAGGAGGAGAATCCAGAAGGCTGTGTGGTGGTTTCCCTTGGGGCTTGGCAAGGACTGGGCTGTGCAAGCACAGAGTAAAGCTCTGGAAGATCTAGCAGAGAATAGCTGCTGTGAGTAACGAAGATATCAGAGGTTGCACAGTTCCGGGAGACAGTGGAATTCAAGCCCCAGCAGAGTGGAGATATTTCACTGAGTGCTTTGGTCATACACATACAACCCCAGAGGGGCTATGGTTCAGGAGTAAGTGTCATATCTCACAGTAAGGACCATGTCCTAGGACTAAGGACAAAACCAAAATAGGCCCATCACAATCAAGCATAAAACCATGCCTAACAGGATTGAGAGGATCCATTACTAATTTAACTACCTACCAGAACAAGCTTAACACCTTTTAAAGGAAAACAATGTAATACTCACTACAACTAAAGATTCAGAGTCTATCACACGTTAAAAAATCAACAGATATAAGGAAAAACAGAAAAATGTGACCCATAATCTAGAGAAAAAGGGAGTCAATAGAAACAGATCATGAGATGACACAGCTATTGGAATTTACATACATGGACTTTAAACAGGTCTAACATTTTCAAGAAATTAAAGGGAAATATGAATATAATGAATGCACAGATAGAGAATCTCAGGAAAGAAATGGAAACTTAACAGGAGGTCGACCAAAATGCCAACATAGGAGACTCCTGAACTCCGCTTTTCCCATGGACACACTGAAGGTAAGCCCCAAATGGACAAGTACCTCTGAAAGAAATCCAGAAACTAGCTGAGCAACTCCTACGCTTCAAGTGAATGATAAAATACCACATCAAAATGGGTAAGAAAGGCTGAGATAAACTCTCACCATAAACCCCATGCCTAGCACAGCGCCATGCACTTGGGAGGCAATTTCCAACTCCCAGCCTCTCACTGAGGAGCAAAGAGTTTGGACCCTACATGTAGCACCCCAACTTTTAAGACTCTCATGCAAGGGGGAGGTCCTCAAATCATCTAGTTCTGAAAGCCAAGGAAAGTTGCATCCATGAAATCCACAAGACTATAGCAAACAAAGGAACAGTTGTTAATGGGCACACAAGCACTTGCTGCAGCTATCACCCCAGGGCTCACCACAAAGAGAGCAGGCAAAATTCCTAGTCTTTCCATGCAATGGATCCATATGCACACTTTGAAAGCTGCCACTTGAGGGTCAGAGTTCTAATTTAGCACACATCTAGGTGCTGGCTGCAATCCTCCCCAGAGAATGGGGAAACCAATGGACACCTCAACTGCCATCTCCCTGTACCCAACTCCAGGTCACTGGTATCTCCCTGGAGGGAGCTTGTATACACACCTACACCCCACCTTTTGTGCTACCACCTGAGAGACAGGTCACTGGATCACCTGGCTATGACAGCCAAAGCGATTTCCATTCACAAGTCCCACAGGACTATAACAAACAAAGTTCTTAACTGGCTATCACCCCAGGATTCAGTGCACAGGGAGCAGGCAAAAATGCCCACCTACCAGTCTTTCCCTGAAACAAGTCCATCTGCATACTTTAAATGCTGCTACTTGAAGGTCAGCCTTCTAATTCTAATGTATCTAGAGGCTGGCTACAATCCTCCCCAGGGACCAAGGAAGCTGGCAGACACCTTTCCTTCCATCTCCTTGTAGCCTGCTCCAAGTAGCCAGTATCTCCCTGGAAGGAAATTGTACAAACATCTGTATCCTGACTTTTGCAGTTGCAGCCCAAAGAACAGATCCCTGGATTGCATAGCTCTGATATCCACTGGGGCTTCCATTCATGAATCCCACAGGACGGTAGGAATCAAGCAAGCAGTTCTTAATAGGTGCAGGAGCACCTCCCTGTGGCTATACACCTGGGCCCAGCACAAAGGGAACATACAAAAATACCCATCTCCCAGTTTCTCAATGGAAGGGGCTTAAGCACATACTTTCCCAGCTGCTGCCAGAGGGTCTGGCTTCCAATCAGCCTGCATTTAGGTGCTGAATGTGATCCTCCCATTTGGAATACCAACATATCTTGGCACATCCTCAACTACTGGGAGCCACTAAGAACAAGGAAAGCAGCTTGGACAATTCCAAAGGTTTGAGTGACAACTAAGATGTCAGGATAGGCTGATTGATGAGCTTGATCTCCTAAACGAGACCACTCTGTCGAGATTGGGAGAGGTGGCTATTTTATCTAATGTATAGAAACCAACACATAGAGTCAAGGAAAATGAAGACACTAAGGAATATGTTCCAAACAAAAAAACAAGATAAATCTAGAGAAACAGATCTTAATGAGACACATAAATGATCTACCTGACAGAGAGTTCAAAATAACAGTCATAAAGATGCTCACCAGGTCAAGAGAACAATGCAGGAACAACATGAGAATTTCAACAAAGAGATACAAAATATTTTAAAAGTACCAAAGAGAAATCACAGAGTTGAATAATACAATAAACGAACTGAAAAATTCAATAGAGGGGTTCAATAGCAAACTAGATCCAGCAGAAGAAAGGATCAGCAAACTCAAGGACAGGGCAGTAAAATTTATCCAATAGAAGCAGCAAAACTAAAAAATAATGAAAAAAAGTGAAGATAGTTTAAGGGACTTATGGGACACCAAAAGTGGATGAATATACACATTATAGTGGTCCAAGAAGGAGAACAGAGAGAGAAATGGGAAGAAAGCTTACTCAAAGAAATAATAGTCGAAAACTTTCCTAACCTGAATAAAACAGACATCCACATCCAGGAAGCCCAGAGAGTTCTGTGATGTGGAAGCCCAGAGAGTTCTGAATAAGATTAATCTAAAGAGACCTACACCAAGACACATTATAATTAAATTGTCAAATGTCAAAGACAGAATCTTAAAAGCACCAAGAGAAAAGTCACTTGTTACATACAAGGGAACCTCCATAACTGTAAGCAGATTTTTCAGCAGAAACCTTGCATGCCAAAAGGGAATGTGATGATATATTCAAAGTCCTGAAAGAAAAAATTGACAACCAAGAATACTCTAACCAGCAAAGATGTCCTGCAGAATTGAAGGAGAGATAAAGAGTTTTTCAGACAGACAAAAGCTGAAGGAGTAAATCACCACTAGACTAGCCTTACAAGAAATGTCAAAGGGCATTCTTCAAGCTGAAACTAAAAGATGTTATTAGTAACAAAAAATATGAAAGTATAAAACTTACTGGTAAAAGTAAATATATAGTTAATATCAGAACACTCTAATGTTATAATGATAGTGGGTAAATCACTTATAGCTGTAGTATGAAGGTTAAAATACAAAAGTAATAAAAATGACTATAACTACAATAGCTATTATAAATACAAGATGTTTTAGGTAAGCCTCATGGTAATCACAAAGCAAAAATTTACAGTGGATACACAACAGATAAACAGCAAGAATCAAGCATATCCCTATAGAAAATCACAAAGGAAGAGAGTAAGAGCAGAATAAAGGAACAAAGTAATTACAAAACAACCAGAAAATATTTAATAAAATGGCAATAGTAAGTCCATACCTATCAATAAGTACTTTAATGTAAATGGACTAAATTCTACAATCAAAAGACAGAGAGCAGCTGAATGGATATAAAAACAAAACCCATCTATATGCTGCCTAAAAGAGACTAATTTCAGCTCTAAGAACACACATAGACAAAAAGAGAACAGAAAGAGATGGAAAAAGATATTCCCTGCAAATAAAAACTAAAACCCAGCAGGGGTAGCTATACTTAAATCAGACAAACTAAACATTAAGCCACAAACAAAAATTTGTCTCTGTAATAAGAGATAAATAAGATTATTATATAATGATAAGGGGTCAACTTATTAAGAGAATATAATAATTATAAATATTTATGCACCAATATTGGAATACCTAAATACAAAATGAAACTATTAACAGATCTAAAAGGAGAAATATACAGCAATACAATAATAGTGGTGGACTTCAGTACCCCACTTGCAACAATGGATAGATCATTCAGACAGAAAATCAACATGGAAACACTGGACTTAAACTACACATTAAATCAGATCTAACAGACATTTACAGAACATTCCATCCAATAGCAGCAAAATACATTCTTCTCGAGCACATATGGAACATTCTCCATGACAGATCATATGTCAGGCCACAAAACAAGTCTTAGCAAATTTAAGAAAACTGAAATTATATCAAGCATTTTTTCCAACCATAATAGTGTGAAACTAGAAATCAACTGCAAGAAGAAAAATGGAAAATTCACAAATATGTGGAGATTAAACAACATGCACCAAGCAACCAATGTGTCAAAAAGGAAATCAAACGGAAAGTCAAAAAATATCCTGAAACAAATGAAAATGGAAACACTACGTATCAAAACTTATGGGATACAGCAAAAACAGTTCTAAGAGGGAAGCAAATAATAAATGCCTACATTAAGAAAAAAGATCTCAGAAAACAACCTAACTTTACACCTCAAGGAACTATAAAAAGAAGGACATAACAAAGATCAGAGTGGAAATAAATAAATAGAGACTAAAAAGACAATAGAAATGATCAATGAAACTAACAGCTGATTTTTTTGAAAAAATAAACAAAATAGACAAACCTTTAGCTAGACTTACCAAGAAAAAAGAGAGGACTCAAATTAATAAAGTTATAAACTAAAGAGGAAACATTATAACTGATATCACAGAAATACAAAGGATCATAAGAGACTGCTATGAACAATTATAAACCAACAAACTGGACAACCTAGAAGAAATGGATAAATTCCTAGAACATACAACCTACCAAGACTGAATCAGGAAGAAAAAGAAAATGTGAACAGACCAATTACTAGTAAGGAGATCAAATCAATAACCAAAAACGTCCCAACAAACAAAAGTCCAGGACCAGATTGCTTCACTGGTAACTCCTCCCAAACATGAAGAATTAATAACAACCCTCCTCAAACTCTTCAAAAAATTAAAAGAGGAGGGAATACTACGAAACTCATTTTTCAAGCCCAGCATTACTGTGCTACCAAAGCCAGAGAAGGACACTGCAGGAAATGAAAATTACATGCCAATATCCTTGATGAACACAGATGCAAAAATACACAACAAAATATTGGAAAACCTAATTCAGCAGTACCTTAAAGGATCATACCACATGACCAAGTGCAATTCTATCATACACCATGATCAATAGAAACCCTAAGACTCCACTCAAACAAACTGTTAGAACTAATAAACAAATTCAGTAAAGTTGCAGAATACAAAATCTATATACAAAAATCAATTGTGTTTCTATACACTGACAACAAACTATGAAAAAGAAAATTTAAGAAAACAATCCCTTTTACAATTGCATCAAAAATAGTAAAGTATGTACTTAGGAATAAATTTAACCAAAAAGGTGAAAGATCTATACATTGAAAATTATAAGACATTGATGAAAGAAATTGAAGAAGATACAAAATAAAGAGAAAGATATTCCATGATCATGGATAGGAAGAATTAATATTGTTAAATATCTATACTACCCAAAACAATCTACAGATTCATTGCAATCTCTATAGAATTTCCAGTGGCATTTTCACAGAAATACAAAAAACAATCCTAAAATTTTTATGGAACCACAAAGATCCCAAATAGCCAATGTAATCTTGAGAAAGAAGAACAAAGCTTCAGGCATCAGACTTCCTAGTTTAAAACTATATTCCAAAGCTATAATAATCAAAACATTATGGTATTGGCATAATAACAGACACTTAGATCAATGGAACAGAACAGAAAGCCCAGAAATAAACCCATCCATATATGGTCAATTAATTTTCAACAAAGGAGCCAAAAATATACCATGGGGAAAGGATAGTCTCTTCAATAAATGGAGTTGGGAAAACTGGATTGCCACATGCAAATGAATGAAATTGGACCTCTATCTTACACCATACACAAAAATAAACTCAAAATGGATTAAAGACTGAAGAGTAAGATCTGAAACAGTACAACTCCTAGTAGGAAACATGGAGGATAACTCCTTGACATTGTCCTTAAGAATGATTTTTTGGATTTGACAGCAAAAACAAAGGCAACATAAGTAAAAATAATCAAGTAAGACTACATCAAACTAAAAAGCTTCTGCTCAGCAAAGGAAACCTGCAACAAAATGAAAAGGCAACATAAGGAATGGGAAAAAATATTTCCAAGCCACATATCTGATAAGGGGTTAATATCCAAAATATACAAGGAACTCGTACAACTCAATAGCAAAAAAAACCCCACAATATCCCAATTCAAAAATGGGCAAAGGATCTAAATCGACATTTTTCCAATATACAAATGGCCAACAGGTACATGAAAAGATGCACAATATCACTAATCATCAGAGGAATGCAAATCAAAACCACCATGGGATATTACCTCATACCTGTTAGGATAGTATTATCAAAAAAACAAGAGATAAGTGCTGGAGAGGATGTGGAGAAAAGGGAAACTTTGTACACTGTTGTGGGAATGTAAAGTGGTATAGCCATTATGGAAAATAGTGTGGAGGGTCCTTAAGAAATTAAAAATAAAATTATTAAATGATTCAGCAATCTCACTGCTGGGCAGATATCCAAAGGAAACAAAACCATTATCTCAAAGAAATGTCTACACTCCTGTGTTCACTGAAGCATTATTAATAACAGCCAAGGTATGGAAACAAACTAAGTGTCTGTCAACAGATGAATCAAGAAAATGTGACATACATATATATACACATACAATGTAATATTATTCAACCTATTTCATAAAGAAGGAAATTCTATCATTTGCAATAACATGCATAAACCTGGACGGCATTATTTAAAGTGAAATAAGCCACAGAAAGACAAATACTGCTTGGTATCACTTATATGTAGAATATAAAAAAGAAAAAAAAAGTCAAACTCATAGAAATGGAAAGTAGAAGGGTGGTTACCAGGGACTAGGGGTGGAGAAATAGGCAGAGGTTGGTAAAACGGTATGAACTTTCAGTTATAAAATGAAAAAAGTCTGAGGATCTAATGTATAACATAGTGACTACAGTTGATAACACTGTATTTTATCATTGAAATTTGCCAAGAGAGTAGTACTTAAAACTTTTCACAAAAAAAGGGGTAAATATGTGAGGTGATGGATGTGTTAATTAACTTAATGGGCAGAATCCTTTCACAATGCATATGTGTATCAAATCATAACGTTGTACCCTTAAAAATCTTACAATTTTACTTGTTAATTATACCTCAATAAAGCTTAAGAGAAACAAGTCACAAGAAAAGATCTCAGATGGCAAAAGAAAAAATAGAAACAAAAAATACACAAGCAGATAAAAACAACCTAAATTCCCTGAATGGGCTTAACAGTAGACTGGACACTACAGAAAAATGTGACAGTGACTGAAGACAGATCAATAGAAATTATGCAAACTGCACAGAGAAAACAATAAACAGAACCTTAGTAACATAAGGTTAGTAACCTTAGCAACATAAGGTTGCTGTAGTAAGTAGCAAGTGTTTCTAACATAGGTGAAATTTGATTCTCAGAATAGAGAGAGAAAGAACATGGGGCAGAAAAGATATTTTTAAAAATAATGGTGAAAAATTTCCCAAATTTGGTAGAAAACTTCAACCTACAGATCCAAGAAGCTCAGCAAAGCCCAAGTTAGGCAAATTCAAAGAAAATCACACGTATAAGAAACTGCTGAAATCCAAAGCCAGAAAATGTTTAAAGCAGTCACATAAAAAAGAATATCACATACACAGGAACAACGATAAGAATGATGGCTGACTCCTAACGAGAAACAATGGATATCAGGAAACCATTGAACAGCATCTTTAAAATGCTGAAAGAAAAAAAAACCCTGTCAGCTTGAAATTCCATATTCAATTAAAAAAATCCATCAAAAACAATATATTTCTGATACATTCAGGAGATACATATTATAATCCCTAGAGCAATGATTTAAAAAATAATTCAAAGAGGCATAACTAAAAGACAATAAAAAAATGGAATATTTTTTAAATACTTGATTAATAATCTATAAGAAGGCAGAAAAAGATGAATAATGGAGCCAAAAAGAAATGGAACAAATACAAAACAAATATCAAGATGGTAAACTGAAAACCTTGATGGTAAAATATCAATAATTACAATTAAATAAACTACAATTAGGAGGAGGAGATTTCTAGATTGGAAGATCCAAACATATGCTGTTTACACAAGTAACTCTTTAAACATAAAGACACAGATAAGTTGAAAGTAAAATATGAAATAAGATATAACATGCAAATGTTAAGCATAAGAAAGCTAGTGTGGCTGCATTAACATCAAACAAAGTAGACTTCAAGATAAGAGGGACATTTCATAATTTGAAAATGTGACTCATCAGGAAGACAAATTCATAAATGTATATACACAACACTGTAAAAGGGAAATAGGCAAGTAGACAACGATAGTTCGGAGGTTTAACACCCCTTGCTCAGTAATTCATAGAACAAATAGGGGAAAAACAGTAAGGTTACAGAGGATTTAAACAACACTATCAACCAACTTGATCACATTGATATTAATACCACACTATATCCAAACGTAGAACACACAATGCATGCAAGTGGCCATGGAGAGCTCACCTAGAGAGACTGACCATATACACACACATGTTTGCATATGTAGAGGCAGAGGTTGGTAAAAGGGTATGAACTTACATATAGCACACACATCATTTATATATATATCACTGACCAAGAGAAGCAAAGTTCACAACAGACTAAAAGACATTTTTAGCTATTTTTCCTAAAATGGCAATAAAAATTCCATTAAAATCTTTTTTAAATCCAATGTAAAATAGGTGATCCCACAGTCTATATATTCTGCAGATATTTTCTGGAAACTCTGCTCACTTTATGCACAATGTCCCACAGAAATAACCAGCAAAATAAACTTACGATCACAACATGTTTATACCCCAAATTAATCAACTGCCAAATTATATTACAGCTCAAATTCAGTAGAGACAAAGTTCACAAAAGTTCTTCAGAATACTATTTGTTTACGATTTAATTGCTCATTAAAGTTAATTTTTGAGACAGACTTGAAATACAGCAAAAAATAAAAATTCCAAAGGGAAATATATAACCACAATGTCTCCCAACATAAAAATTTTTTGAAATAAATTTTGTTCAGCATGACTCATATTTTTAGATAATACAATTCAAAATTTCTATTTATTATCTCCAAATAGAACATCAAAGTATACATTTATTTTTATGAATACCCAATAAAAATCTGACCCTAGGCTGAATGCCACGAGGCTTGAAGGTCCATCGTCCCCTGGGAAACTATCAGCAGTGCATTCAGAGCTGTGTTTTGGTCACTGATTAAAACATAAGCTCCTCTTGTCTTCTATACTCTTAAACACTACAGCAATCTGCTGTATCTCTCCCCTACCCAGTCCCAAATTCCCTTCATCCCTCAAAAACCTTTCTAGTTTGTTCTCTGTAATTCCCATTCAATGACAAAAATTCCCAAACATCCCCCAAACTCCCAAGCTGCTGAAAAGGCCCTGGTCTTAAACCTCCTCTCTTACCCAAACCCTGATTCTCCCCCAAGACACAGCTTTCCTCTCTCAAACAGAAGCTGTATTTTCTGCCATACTTCAAGTACTTCACAAGTCGGATGAAGAAGTTAATATACTCCCTACGCCGTCATAGTTCTTCAGAACTGTATTCCTCTGCTCTTCTAAGCAAAGCCACACTCCTTTGACATGTATACCATTTAGCCCTATTAACCTAACAACCTCTGGTGGCACCTGGCTCAGTGTTCCTCTCCATCCTAATCCTAAATAATATTTATAACTACATTGATGAGCCATTCAACATCCAGCCTCACAGATTTTTGATTTTCTCATCTTCTATGACTTTCTCCACTGAACAGAGCCACATCCACATCCCCGTAAACTATTGCATCTTTGAAATTTCTACTCTTCTCATTCATACTTCCAGTCTCACCTTCTCTCCTGAACACTAGATACATTTATCCAGTCAATCTTCAACATCTTCACCTGGATGTTTTGTAGATACCTCAAACTCAACAAATTAAAAAATGAAATGATAATTTCCCCTAATCAGTAACCTTACTGCTCCAGTGAGGGGCACCATCATCCACCAAATTTCTCAGAAGAGAAACCTGGTATATTCTCTTTACATCTCAATCTCCCTCACACACATTATCTCATTAATTATGACGTTCTTTCAATTAATACTCCAAAACATAACTCAAATTTCTCACATCTCTCTCTCTCACTCTCTCTCACACTCTCCTGTTATAAATTCTAGCCCAAGTCACCATCATTTCTCACCTGGACAACTATACCTGCTTTCTAACTGCTCATGTATTTGCTCTTGCCCCCTCCAATCCATTCACAGCATAGCAGTCACAGGATAGCACAACTATAGTGTTGTGGAAATGCATATCTAATACATCACTCCTCTCTTTAAATAATTTGAATGGCTTCCCATAACGGGATTAAATACAAAATCATTACAGACTCCAATATGCAACATGATCTGATTCCCACTCAATTTCCAGATCTTCTCACATTTATCAAGTTATTTCCCATCTCAGGGCATTCTCATGTGTTCTCTTGGCCTGAAATAAATTCTCCCCATTCTTGTCCTATCTAATTTCTACTGCTACTTCCACCAACTAGGAAAAATCTTTACTGAACTTCCAATATGCACTTATTTTCCTCATTATGATCTCTCATAGCTCCTTCTTTTTTCATAGCATTCATCACTATTTATAGTTGTAAATTTATCTTATAAATGCATTTTTAATTTTTCAACCCCTCCTAGATGAGCTTTATAAAGCAGAGACTAAATCTATTTTGCTCAGGACTATATTCTTGGGTGCATGTGCATGGAACAGCAGCTGTCAGATAATAAGAAGTTAAAAAATATTTATTAAATACACGAAAATTTTTGAATTGATATTTCTAGGGTTCTACAAAATTTGCATATTTTTTCATATACTATGGAAGCTGTATTTATTCAAATGTAAACTTGCAATACATATCCTTTGCCCATTTTTTTCAATTGGAAAATTCAAAAGTTTTATGAATATGACAACAATTTTAAAAATTCTAATCAGTTTTTAATGGAAATTATATTAAATATAAAGATAAATTTGGAGAAACCCAAATCTTTATAATATTTCGTCTACCCATGTAGGAGTATTATTTTTTTTTTATTTAACAAGGAACTCACATATTTATAATATTTAACCCACCCAACCAGGAATATTATATTTGTTTTCATTTACCAAAGTCATCTTTTTGGTCTCTTGCAAAGCTGTACTGTATTCTCCCTAGATGTCTTACATATTTCTGTTTAACTCAAAGTATTTTATATATTCCTATATTCCCTCTCCTTTTATACTCTTCTATGAGGTTTTTGCTGGGATATAGGAAGATTATAAATTTTTGTATATTTATAATGTAAAGGGCCACTTTGCTAATACTTATATCTCATTTGCTTTCCTCTTAATAATTTGGATAGAACACCCAGAATGAAGTTACTTAATACAGAGGGGAGCCTTACCTGTTTCTGACTTTAACAGATGTGCCTATAGTATTTTGTAAGATAGTATTTATGCTGTAATGCATATTTTATGGGAATATTTAAATATAAATTATAGTAAATACTAATAAAAACTTTTTCTGTATCTTTCAAGATAACCATATATTCTCTTTTTATCTACCTATTGATGTGATGAATTATATTAATAGATTTGTTATTATCGATTCATAATTTCCTTCCTAAAATAAACCCCACTTGGTTATAGTTTACTATTATTTTACCATATAGCTGCAGTCAAATTTCTCATTATTTTCTCTTTCAGTTTATGGTTTTTGTGTCTTGCCTGAAAAGGTGCTGTCCACCCACCTCAAGACTTTAAAAGCTACAAACTTCTACAAATGGCATAATAAACAACCTAAAAAAGTATATTGTCAGTCTAGAAAACATATTTAAGACAGATATAATAGACAAAGGATTAAAATCTCTAATATACAATATAATAAGAAAAATAAAACTGAAGAAAAGATAAAAGACTGTAAAAAAAGGAAATTCACAGAATACACACATGCTCATATATGCTCATTTAACATATTATTAATTTGAAGAAAAATTAAGAAGATAAACCACAGACAATGTTAGGCAGGGTGTGGTAAACATTCACTTTTACACACTGCTAGAAGGATTATAAATTGATACAATCTTTTGGGAGGTTAATTTTGCATATTTGACCAAAAATTTCACTCTGGACATGCAATAATCATAAATTCCATACTTAAGAAACTCTCCTATGGAATACTGATGTTCTACAGAATGAACATGTTCACTACAGCACTGTTAATTAAGAAAACAATATTGGAACCAACCTAAAAATGAGTAATGGTTTAATAATCAAGTTACCTCTGAACAGTAGACTACCATAGAGCTATTTTAAAAGAGAGATCTAAATACAATGACCTAGAAATATGTAGATGATGAAGTGAAAAAAAAAGTAAGTTGCATAATAAATTTTTGGCATATAAATATGAAAATATAAAGGATTTGCATCACATTGTTAAAAGTAATTATCACTGAGAGATGAGCCTGGAAAAACTCAGGGTTGAATTTTGAATTTTTACTTTATAAACTTTAAAAAAAATAGTATAGATGTGGATATTTTTTTACTTTCTCTTGGGTTTTCTCTATGTTTTGAATTTTTAAAAATTAAATAATTTGGTATCTTTAATTTGTTAGCTTTCACATAAGATTGCTGTACCTCTACTCTTAAATGAGATGAGTCTGTAGGGTTTTTTGCATACATGTTATCTTTGTCCTATTTGAATATCAAAGTTAAACTACCTTGAAAAAATTGGTAGTTTTCCATTTTCTGTGACATAAAAGATCGAATAACATAGGAATAATTTGATTTTTACAAGACTTCTTAGAATTTAATTGTAAAGTCATCTGCATGTTGCATTTTTTGCAAGGGTAGTTCTTGGACCACTTTTTCTACCTCTTCCACAGGTGCTTAGGCTGCTATTCAGACTCCCTTTTGGAAATAAATTCAACTTTCACATCTGTATGAAATAACTTTTCATAGAGAACTGTTACTTACTCTACTATTCATGTCCTCAATTTGCTTAGCTCGCTGAATTCTTCTCATGTCTAGGACCTGCTCTCTTTTCCTTTGCAACCATGCTTTAAATACCATGTCATTCTCTCTTTTCTTTTCTTTCTCTTCTTCTATTTTCCGTTGTTCTTCCTGGTAGAAAGAATATCAAAAGGCATTATTAATGAAAGATTAATAAAATCGCATATGAGCTGTCAGAGTAGAGAGATACATTTTGAGATTTAAAATTAGGATTCCCTTCCCCTAAAACTTTCCACCTAAAAATTGGGCTTCCTTAAAAAAAATAGGGCCTCAAATATGCTTAGGAAAAAAACAAAGACTTTTCAGATAAATCAAACTATAGAGATAAGTTTACAATTACATAGATGTATAACACATACATGCTGTTCAGGAATTCCTTGGCTCTCGCGTTCACTTCCTAGTTTAATTTTGGTATTAAATTACTCAAATTGCAGCTATGCAAAACAAAAAAACCCCACCATACTCTAGAAACACTATAGTGTCTATAGAAGCACTAAACCTGTCTTAAATATTTTTACATTATTGTTAAACATATTAATTGTGAGAAATGGCATTGTCATTACAAAAGAAAATGATATAACTATTTAGAGATGTATATTGAAGTGTAGAAGGGAGCAATGATGTGCTGTCTAGAGCTTGCTTTAAAAATACTTCAGCCAAAAAAGGAGGAGATAAGGACATCAGCATCATGGCCAAGTAAGCTCCTTCCTTAGTCTCTCCCTGCTATGACACAACAAAAAGGCTATTCATGAACCAACAGAGAACATTCACATAACACAATAGATGTCCGAGAGATCCACACAGCCATATGTCTGAAGGTGGGGGTGCTGGACCCCCTGGGAGGCAGTGGAAGGAGGTAAGAAGATCTCCTCTCCCTCCCAAGAGGCAGTAATCTAGGGCACGGGACCTTGCATGGCAGCCAGGATGCAACACTGAGAGGAAAAGGGAAAAAGGCAGCCCTCTGCAGGAATGTTTGCGCTCTTGGAGTTGCCTCCAAGCCTGTGGGAATGGTCCACACCGAGGCAGCTAAACAATCATGGGGGCATCCACAACAAGCTGAGCAGCCCATGCAGACCAACAGTCAGCGCAGAGGAGGGGCACACAGGACCATGCATGTGAAAGAAAGAGCCCCTCCCCTGCTCCTGCCTGGCGCACCAACTCGGCCATTTGCCCAGAACAGGGGATCCCTGCCAGAGCACCAGCACCTATGTGTGTAAAGCATCAGTGGCCAGCGGGCAAACACAGATGGGCCCTGTCAGCACAGCTTCCAATGGATGGGCATATCTGCCAGGGGTAACAGAGGGCTCAAAAACACAGCTCCTGGGCCCCCCCAGTGGTGAAAGGTGGAATCTGTGACCAGATACTACTACTATGTGACGGCAAAGGTCCACCCTATCAAATAGTATGAAGAGGTAAATTAACACTCCAGATCAGAAGGAAAATGACAAGTATCCAGAAATCAATCCTGAAGTCACAGAAATTTACAGTCCAAATGACAGAGAATTCAAAGTAGTTATCATAAAGAAACTCAATGAGTTATAGGAAACTCAGAAAGACAGTTTTATGGTCTCATGAATAAAATTAATGAACAGTGGAATTCTTAACAAAAGAGATTGAAACTATAAAAAGAAAACAATCAAAAATGATGGAGATGAAAAACACAAGGAATGAGATAAAGAAAAATCTAGACTCCTTAAAAAATAGAGCTGATATTATGGGGGACAGAATCAGTAATTTAGGGGACAGAAATACAGAAATGCTGCAGATTGAGGAGTAGAGAGAACTAAGACTAAAAAGAAATGAACAAATTCTCCAAGAAGTATCCAACTCAATTAGAAAATGCAACACAGAAATTATACGTATTTCAGAGGGAGAAGAGAGGAAGGAGCAGAGAGCTTGTTCAGAGAAATAATAGCTGAGAACTTTGACAAACCTGGGGAAGAAGCTGAAATTACATGTAAATGAAGTTAATAGAACTCCTAATTACATCAATGAAAAAGACCGTCTCCAAGGCACATATTCCTAAAACTGGCAAAAGTCAATGACAAAGAAAAAATGTTAAGGGCAGCAAGGCAGAAGACAATAACCTACAAAGGAACCACTATCAGGCTTTCAGTGGATTTCTCAGCAGAAATCTTACAGGCTAGGAGAGAGTGGAATGATATATTCAAAATTCTGAAAGACAAAAGTTTTCAGCCAAGAACACTCCATCCAGTGAAATTATCCTTCAGATATGATGGAGAAATAGAAACTTTCCCAGATAAACAAAAGCTGAAGGTATTCATCACCACAAGACCCCACCAAGAAATGATCAAGAAGGCCCTCATACCTGAAAAAAAAGAGTTTACAAAGCCTTGAGCAAGGAGATTAAACAGAAAGACAAAATCAGAAAATTTCAACTCTCTATCAGAACAGGTTAGCAAACAATTATAACATTAAAGATTAAGAGAAGGAAAGCATCAAAAGTAACTATAAACACTTCAACTTAGTCATAAACTTGCAACATCAAATGGAATAAGTAGTGACAACAATAACGTAGGGAAGAGGAAAAGGGTGGAACCCACTTAGATTACAGAAACAAGAGGCTATCAGAAAATGGACTATCTCAACTATGAGATCTTTTATACAGACCTCATAGTAACCACTAAACAAAAAATCAGAACAGAGGGCCAGCCCCATGGCATAGTGGTTAAGTTTGGTGCACTATGCTTTGGCAGCCTGGGTTGATGGGTTTGGATCCCAAGTGTGGACATAGACCAGTCATTAGCCATGCAATGGCGGCAACCCACATACAAAATACAGGAATATTGGCATTGATGTTAGCTCAGGGTGACTCTTCCTCAGAAAAAATAATAAAAAATCAGAACAGAGGCACAAATGGTAAATAGAAAACTGAGAAAACTGTCACAGAGAAACACCAAACTGAACTGGCAGTCAGAAAGTCATGGGACGAGAAACAAAGGAAATACAGAACTAATGGAAAACAAATGATAAAATGGCAGTATTAAGCCTTCATATAACAATAATCACTCTAAATGTAAATGGATTGAAAACTCTAATAAAAAGACACAGATTGGCTGGATGGATTAAAACAGAGGACCCAAGAATATGCTGCCTCCAGGAAACACATCTCAGCTCTAAAGATAAGCAAAGGATCAGAGTGAAGGGATTAAAGATGATACTCCAAGCTAACGTCAAACAAAAGAAAGCAAGTATTGCCATACTTACATCAGACAAAGTAGACTTCAGGATAAAAAAGGCATGAGAGACAAAGAGGGGCAGTATATAATGATAAAAGGGATACTCCACCAAGAGGACATAACATTTATAAAAATACATGCATCTAACACAGGAGCACCAAAGTACATAAAGCAATTATTAACAGACCTAAAAGGAGAAATTAACAGCAAAACAATAATAGTAAGGAACCTCAACACCCCACTTACAGTAATGGATAGATCATCCAGAAAGAAAGTCAACAAGGAAACAGTGGAATTAAATGAAAAAACTAGACCTGATGGACTTAATAAATATATATAGAACACTCTATCCAAAATCAGCAGAATACACATTCTTCTCAAATGCACAAGAAGCATTCTCAAAGATAGACCATATGTTGGGAAAAAAGGAAAGCCTCAATAAATTTAATTAGACTGAAATCATATCAATTATCTTTTCCAACCATAATGCTATGAAACTAGAAATTAACTACAAGAAAAAGGCTGGCAAAGTCAAATATGTGGAGACTAAACAACACGGTACTGAACAACAAATCGATCAATGAAGAAATTATAGAAGAAATTAAAAAATATCTGGAGACAAATAATGAAAATACACCATACCAACTCATATGGGATGCAGCTAAAGGGGTCCTAAGGGAGAAATTCATAGCAATACAGGCCCACCCTAACAAACAAAAAAAAATCTCAAATAAGTAATCTTAAACTACACATAACAGAACTAGAAAAAGGAGAACAGAAGTCCCAAAGTCAGCAGAAGAGGAGAAATAATAAAAATTAGAGCAGAAATAGAAATCAAAAGAACAGTGGAAAGGATCAATGAAACTAAGAGCTGGTTCTTTGAGGAGATAAACAAAATTGACAAACCCTTAGCCAGAATCACTAAGAAAAAAGAGAAGGTACAAATAAATAAAATTTAAAACGAAGGGGCTGGCCCCATGGCCGAGTGGTTAAGTTCACATGCTTTGCTGCAGGGGGCCCAGTGTTTTGTTGGTTCGAATCCTGGGCGCAGACATGGCACTGTTCATCAAACCACACTGAGGCAGCGTCCCACATGCCACAACTAGAAGGACCCACAATGAAGAATATACAACTATGTACTGGGGGGCTTTGGGGAGAAAAAGGAAAAAATAAAATCTTTAAAAAAAATAAAAATAAAAATGAAAGAGGAGAAATCATAACAGATACCACAGGAATACAATGGATCATAAGAGAATACTATGAAAAATCATGTGCCAACAAATTTGACAATCTAGAAGAAATGGATAAATTCTTAGACTCATACACCCAAAACTGAATCAAGAAGAAATAGAGAATCTGAATAGACCAATCACAAGTAATGAGATTGAAACAGTAATCAAAAACCTTCCAAAAAGTAAAAGTGCAGGAACAGATGGCTTCTCGGGAGAATTCTACCAAACATTCAAAGAAGATTTAATACCTGTAATTTTAAAACTATTCCAAAAAATTGAAGAAGATGGAACACTTTCTAACTCGTTCTATGAAGCCAACATCACCCTGATCCCAAAGCCAGACAAGGACAACACAAAGCAGGAAAATTACAGGCCAATATCGCTAATGAATATAAAAGCAAAAATCCTCAACAAAAATTTTGGCAAACCAAATACAGCAATACATTAAAAGGATCATACACCATGATCAAGTGGGATTTATACCAGGGATGCAGGGATGGTTCAACATCCGCAAATCAATGTGATACACCACATTAACAAAATGAGGAATAAAAACCACATGATTATCTCAATAGATGCAGAGAAAGCATTTGACAAGATCCAACACCAATTTATAGTAAAAACTCTCAATACAACGGGTATATAGGAAAGTACTTCAACATAATAAAGGTCATATATGACAAACCCACGGTCAACATCATGCTCAACGGGAAAAACTGAAAGCGAACCCTCTGAGAAGAGGAACAAGACAAGGGTGTCCACTCTCACCACTCCTATTCAACGTAGTACTGGAGGCTTTGGCCAGTTCAAGTAGGCAAGAAAAAGACATAAAAGGTATCTAAATTGGCAAGAAAGAAGTGACGCTCTCGCAATTTTCAAACAATATGATTCTATATGTAGAAAACCCTAAAGAATTCATCAGAAAACTATTTGAAATACTCAACAACTACAGCAAAATTGCAGGTACAAAATCAACTAACAAATATTAGTTACATTTCTATACTCTAATAATGAACTAACAGAAAGAGAACTCAAGAATACAATCCCATTTACAATCACAACAAAAAGAATAAAATATCTAGGAATAAACTTAACCAAGGAGATGAAAGGCCTATACAATGAAAACTATAGGATATTGAAAGAAATTGATGATGACATAAAGAAATGGGATGATATTCCATGCACATGGATTGGAAGAATAAACACAGTTAAAATGTCTGTACTACATAAAGCAATCTACAGATTCAATGCAATCCCAATCAGAATCCCAATGGCATTCTTCACGGAAATAGAAGAAAGAATCCTAAAATTCATATGGGAAAACAAAAGACCCCGAATAGCTAAAGCAATCTTGAGAAAAAAGAATAAAGCTGACTTTGTTCAGCTGAAATCACAATCCCTGACTTCAAAACACACTACAAAGCCATAGCAATCAAAACACGATGGTACTGCTACAAAAACAGACACACAGATCAATGGAACAGAATTGAAAGCCCGGAATCAAAACCAAACATCTACAGACAGCTAATCTTCAACAAAGAGCCAAGAGCACACAATGGGGAAAGGAAATTCTCTTCAATAAATGGTGTTGGGGGGTCGGCCTGGTAGCACAGCGGTTAAGTGCGCACATTTCACTTTGGTGGCCTGGGGTTCACTGGTTCACATCCTGGGAGCAGACATGGCACAACTTAGCATAAGACACGAAACCATAAAGTTCCTGGAAGAAAATATAGGCAGTACTCTCTTTGACATTGATCTTAGTAACATCTCTTCAAATACCATGTCTACTCAGGCAAGGGAAACAAAAGAAGAAATAAACAAATGGGACTTCATCAGACTAAAGAGCTTCTGCAAGGCAAAGAAAACCAGGAACAAAACAAAAAGACAACCCACCAACTGGGGGAAAATATTTGCAAATCATATATAGAACAAGGGGTTAATCCCCAAAATATATAAAGAATTCACACAACTCAACAACAAAAAACAAATAACCCAATAAAAAAATGGGAAGAGGATATGAACAGACATTTTTACAAAAAAGACATACAGGTGGCCAATAGGCACATGAAAAGACATTGAACATCACTAATCATTAGGGAAATTCAAATCAAACTATAATGATATATCACCTTACACCTATCAGAATGGCCATAATTACCAAGACAAAAAATAACCAAATCTTAGAGAGGATGTGGAGAAAAGGGAACCCTCATACACTGCTGGTGGGAATGCAACTGGTTCAACCACTATGGAAAATAGTATGGAAATTACTCAAAAATTAAAAATAGAAATACCATACAACGAACTATCCCACTACTGGTTATTTATCCAAAAAACTTAAAATCAACAATCCAAAGAAACATACGAACCCTTATGTTCATTGCAGCATTATTCACAACAGCCAAGACCTGGAAGCAACCCAAGTGCCCAATAACCAACCAATGGATAAAGATGTGCTGTATCTACCTATCTATATATAGAGAGAGAGAGATAGATACACACACACACACACACACACACAGACATACACACACACAGACACACACACACACACACACACACACACACACACACAATGGAATACTACTCAGCCATAAAAAAGACAAAATTGCCCCATTTGCCACAACATGGATGGACTCTGAGGGTATTATGTTAAGTGAAATAAGCCAGGCAGAGAAAGACAAACAGCATGATTTCACTCATATGTGGAAGACAAACACATGGATAAAGAGAACAGACTGGTGATTACCAGAGGGAAAGAGGGTGGGTGGGGAGTGGGCATAAGGGGTACAGGGACACATGTGTACAGTGACTGGTAAATAATAATGTACAACTGAAATTTCACAGCGTTATAAGCTATTATGACCTCAATAAAATAATTTTAAAAAGAGGGAGATAAGCAAATACGGCAAAATCTCAATGACATTTGAATCCAGGTGTTGGGAATGTAGGGGTTAACTGTACTTTTACACGTGTTTGAAATTTTTTTATTATAAGGTTTAAAAATACTTTCAACTAGTGTATATTCATAAAGTAATATTTTTGCTATCAGAAAAAATTGTAGACAAAACATTTTGTCTAATTAGTTAACTATAAGAACAAAACAAATTTCTTAATGTGAATTAGTCAGCTAATCTTATAAAGGAGAGTGACTTGCACTTGAAGGGAGGTGCTTAAACCAGCTATGCAGAGCTATAAAACAGTTACTGGGAGCAAAGCAGCATGCCATAGTGGAAAGAGCTCCGAGCTAAAGTCAGGAGATCTAAGTAAAAATCACACTGCCATCATTCTATGTCAATTTGGGAAAACCATTTAATTCAGTATTCTTATCTATAAAGTGGAGTGCTATTAACGAGCTCTTAAGTCTCTTTCAATACTAAAATTTTGTCATTTAAATGAATTGTATTATACAATCTATGCTTAAATTTTCTTCAAATAATGGAATTCAGAGTTCTTTCCTTACATTTTGATAATATAGCAAGCCCTTCTAATTCCTTTCTAGCAAGTCCTTCTAATTCCTTTCGATTGAACAAAATATAGGAGGAAAGGAAAAATAATTCTATCCAATTAACAGCATAAAATATCTTTTAAAATACCTATATACTATCTTCTAAGCCCTAAAGGAGCTCACATTATATAAAATGTGAATTTATTAAAGATTACAGTTTATGTTTATTTATAAGTTCCTTTTTACAAAAAGGACTTTGGATGCCTTGCATGAATACAGACAGTATAGTAAGATGATTATGTTTCCAGAGGGATTATTTAGAAACATTACACAGAAGATATCAGCCAAAGCACAGATAATGCACTTACCAAGGAGAATGGTAAAATGATGCACTTAGAATAGAGAAAGAGAGTATAGCAGCCCAACCCAGGAAATATTTGCTCAGGCATAAAAAAGGAAAGACTTCCCCTGAAACTAACTATAAAATATTTAAAAGCCTTAGCACTTAAAGACCACGTGCAAGTAAATAAGCAAAAGGAAATCTAGTAATGAGGATCCTGACATGAGAAAACTGTGTTCTAAAACAAAGAGTATGTGACAGCCAGAAAAGAGGATCAAAATGAAAACAGAACTATCTACCAGTCACACAAGTGAACTACCATTAGTTGATTAGTGAAAAGACACTGCAATTATATAAAACCTCCCATATAACTTTTCTAGAAATATACACACACATACTTGTACATGGGCGTACAGCAAACGTTATATAGTTCATTCTCAACAAATTCTTTTGTATTGTCATAGAGTTCTGAGTTAACAGATGCTTTTAAGTACTGCTATATAGCCGTACCAAGTAAACTGAGTCTGACTGTTAGAGTTTAGATTTTAGTGGTCAAGTAGGCAAAACATCATTAAATATGCACCCTTTCAGATTCCTGCCAGAGTGTTTTACAGCTTACATGTTCTTGCCAACTTTGATTTTCACCTTTTTCTGCTAATGTGGGTTCCTGATTCCAATACCAGAGATTTCCCTGATAATTTCCTACATAAATGGAAAATATACCATTTCTCAATGGATACCAATAAAACTGGAATTTTGACTTCAACTTTGCCAAAAGCAAGTTGAGCGACTCTAGTAAAGTTATTTAAACTGTCTAGACTAGTTTTCTTATCTGTAAAATGAGGTTTCTTCTAATTGTAAAATTCTATCAAGCTGTGACTCTGCTGAGGTTTGGTATTTACAGTTAGACATTTGTATGGTTCAACTTAATAGCATTAGGTATTCAGTAAAACAGAACTGAGGCACTGATTTAAGTAACTGAGAGAAAACTCACCAGTTTTAGTACCTGGGATTTTCAATTATAAAATACTTTTATTTTATTTAAGAGCTAAAAAGCTCCCAAAATAATAATTTGGGATTCCATAGAGTATTTTTGAGACATTTCATAAAGGTTATTAGGTTCTATTCTTAATATAAAACTAAAATCTCTGAAATCAAGGAATTGTAGGCATGGAAGAGATATGAAACATACATGGAAGTCAGAGAATTATAATCCAAGTCTACCTGTTACCTCCTAAACCCCAACAAATTTGTGCCTTCTTTTTTCCATCTGACATTGGATTTTCACCTATGTCCTATCAAGATTACATTCAGCAGTCACTTAACTGTTCTGAGGCTCACCTTTAAAATGAAAGGATCAGAAGAAGTCATCACTGAGATCTACTCTAGCTCTAACACAGGGCATTACTATGCTTTGTGAGCCTTACAAGAAAGAACCAAAGTAATCATGATGTTTGTTCCATAAATCACATTCTTAACACTTAACCACTTAATCTAACAATAGAGGAAAAAAACAAGCAGGTAACTACACCCAATACTTTGAAGGACTATTTCAATTCCTACTGCATGTATAAAAGATGAAAACATATTTTACTTTCAATATAATGCCCACTTGTGCTCTCACCTCTCTCTTTAACTTTTCTCTCTTTTGTTGTAGCCGTTTTTGCAGTTCTTTCTGTTTAGCAGAAAGACAATATGTTGAGGTGACTGGAGATACATTTGCAGACTGTGTCCTGTGACTAACTTTTCCATTCCTCTTACTTCGATCTGCATTGGCAGCAGAGCTTGGACGAGTCTTGGGGTTGGGTGGTGGTTGAGGGATATAAGCCAGTGGCTCTTCCGTTGATGAGTGAGCAATACCATGAATCCTTGCTATCGGCTCCTCTTTATTGACACCATTGACAGATGAGTTGGAAGATCTGGGTGATAACTGCTGAGATTCATTTTCTGTACTATTAGCACTATTAATGGGAGGCAAAAACCCCTGACTCTCAATATCCTGTAAATTCAAAAGTTCAAACTTTCCGTCTCTCTCTACTAGTATCTTCCTATCCTTGTTTTCTTCACAACTTCCATCAGTAAAGGACAGGAGCACATTTTCTTGCCCAAATTCACTGGAAATACATAACTGTGACAGTTTTCCAGACACATTACTTTCATTTTCAAAATAATTTTTGTAAGTATCAGTTTCATCCAGTGGAGGAACTTCCAGATCGACTAATTTGTCCTTGAACTTAAGTTTTCGCTCCCTTTTATCACTCACGGGTTCTTGATTCTGTAGAAGCTTGTTGGCTTGTATAATTTTCTCCATAATATATCTCCTTACTTCCTCATCCTCCTCTTCTTCCAGGTCTTTCTGGCTTTCCAGTTTGGATTCCTGGAAAGAATTCTCACTATCTGAATCTGATATTTGATCCAAAGGTTGAATACTTGGTACAGAAATGAAGTCACTTCTTCCTGGTGAAGCCTCATCCTTCAAAGACTTGTCGGGATCAGAAAGCTGTTTGGTGTGTTCTATTTCTGTTTTATTCTCTTTTAATTCTTGATTAATATTGCCTTCATTCCCACAAGCCATCTGAAAAAAAAGATATGAAGTTCTCTTTTTCAATAAAAATTGACTCTTTGCTCATTTATATGCAGACAACCCAAAATGGATTTTCATATTTATGTAATTAATTTTAGGAGTGGGAAAATTTACATGATTCTTATTCATACTTCACTCATACTCTACCTCATATTTATGAGCACCCCAAAGGAAATACATGTGACAACAGCATTTCAGGAAAAGTACAATTCTAAATTTGAATTTGATGTTGCTAAGTGCTATATTGATATTTTAAATTTTTTATGAATGAAAAGGTAACTACAAATAACACAATATTAAGTTAACATTCCTCCCTCTATAAAAGTTTCTTCCCTTTACACTTTCATAAGAATAGGTTTGAAAATGTTTTCTCCTTGTAATGTTTGTATTCTTCAAAAAAGTATCTTTCTTCTCCCCAGGACCATTATAAGGTGACTGCCTTTGGTCAAGTCCTAATTATTTTGAGCTTCTTATAATCTTTTCAGATTACTATTGCACCTAGTTTCTGCAGGACCTATATCTAAATTTCAGGTCAATTGTTATCTCTAGATCATATTTTCCTCCTTCAACTATCCTCAGAGGCTCCTATAATCTATACTAAACACCATCATATAACTTGGTCTTACTTTTTTTTTTTGAGGAAGATTGGCACTGAGCTAACATCTGTACCCATCTTCCTCTACTTTATATGTGGGACACCTGCCACAGCATGGCTTGATAAGCAGCGCATAGGTCCACATCTAGGATCTGAACTGGTGAACCCCAGGCCACCGAAGTGGGATATGCAAACTTAACCACTCTGCCACCAGGCCAGCCCAAGGCTTACATTTTTTTTAAAAGAACTTAGTTTCAGTGAAGTCAGCATCTTGGCGGAGTGAACTTGCCTGGGACTCTCTACCCTCCAACATGTAAGAAAAAGGGACATCCATACTCCAATAGAGGACACTCTAACATAACGCAAAAACCTCAGAGAGACACACAGCCACACAACAGAGGGTGGAGAGGCTGGAGCCCCCCTCAGAGGAGCTGGAACAGGGTAAGAGAGATCTTTGCTCCCTCCCCTAAAGACTGCGATTGCGACTGTGGGAGAATCCATGAAAGAAGGAGCAGGGGAGAGGTTGATCATTTGTGGGATCACCAAGGACTCCCTAGTGCCCTTGCAGCCTAGAGGGAAGTCCTCTAATTGCGAAAGCTTACACAGGGGTGGTGACCTCATCAAGCCAACATCCCAGGAGACCACATAGGGAGAGCTGACCGAGAAAGCCAGAGTGCATGCAGGAGAGAGTGCCCCTCCCCCCACCCACTCTATGCCACACTGTGTCACCCCGCTGCCTGGGATATCTGGCTGAAGGCAGAGGGCTTAGAATACACACCTCTCGACCCCCACCCAGTGGCAAAAGGTGGTAATTGCAACCAAATAATATCAGAATGCATAAGATCCCACCTTCCAACACAGACACTACATCAAATCTCCAGACCAGAGAGAAAATTACAAGAACCCAGAACTCAGTCCTGAAGACACAGAAATGTGTAAGCTGAATGACAATGAATTCAAAATAGCTATCATCAAAACACTCAACTTGGTGAAAGAGAATGTAGAGAAACAATTCAATGAGTTCAGGAGCTACTTCACAAAAGAGATTGAAACTATAAAGAAGAATCAATAAGAAATATGGGAGATGAAAGACACAATGGAAGAGATAAAACAAAATACGGATTCCCTGAATGCTCAAGTGGACATCACAGAGGAGCATATCAGCATAATCAAAGATAGACATGTTGAAACGCTCCAGACAGAGGAGGAGAGAGAACTAAGATTAAAAAGAAATGAAGAAAGTCTCTGGGAAATATCTGACTCAACGAGGAAATGCAATAAGAGAATTATAGGTATTCAAGAAGGAGAGTGGAGCAGAAAGTGTGTTCAAAGAAATAATAACAGACAACTTTCCAAACGGAGGGAAAGAGAGGGAAATCTGTGTGGAAGATGCTTCCAGATCTCATAGGTTTGTCAACGTAAAAAGACCTACTGCAAGGCATATAGTAGTAAAACTGGCAAGAATGAAGGACAAAGAAAGAATACTAAGGGCAGAAAGGAAGAAGAAAATAACCTACAAAGGAACCCCTATCAGGGTTTGAGCGGATTTCTCTGCAGAAACTTTACATGTTAGGAGAGAATGGAACAACATATTCAAATCTTTAAAAGACAAAAATCTTCAGCCGAGGATACTCTATGCAGCAAAAATATCCTTCAGATATGAAGGAGAAGTAAAAACTTTCCCAGACAAACAAAAGCTAAGGGACTTCATAGCCACCACACCCCCCTACAAGAAATCCTCAGGAAGGCCCTCACACCTGGAAAAAAAAAGCGGGGAGAAAGGGGTCACAAAACACAGAGTAAGGAGATAAATAGGTAGACAGAATCAGATTAGGATAGCAAATACTCAAGTATAGAAATAAGCTAAAGAGAAGGAAAGCACCAAAAACAAAGATAATCCTGTCATTTTAGACACATAAACTCACAACACAAGTTGACATAAGATAGGAGAAAAACAACATAGGAGGGGAGGAGGAAAGAGACTGAATTGGTTTAGACTAAGGAAATAAGAGGTCATCAGAAAATGGACTATCTTATACACAAGATTCTGAATACAAACCTCAGGGTAACCACTAAACAGAAAAGCAAAACAGAGACACAAAAAATAAGGAAAAGACAAAGAAACACATCATAAAAAAAACTACGTAATTCAGTGGATAGACAAAAACACACAGGACAAGAAACAAAGGAAGTACAGGAAAACCAGAAAACAAGTGAGAAAATGCCAGCATTAAGCCCTGAGACATCAATAACACTAAACGTAAATGGATTGAATTCTCCAATAAAAAGACACAGAGTGGTGAGACGTATTAAAGAACAGGATCCAACAATTTGCTGCCTCAAGGAAACACACCTCAGCTCCAATGACAAACACAGGCTCAGAGTGAAGGGGTGGAAGACAAGACTCCAAGCTAATGGTAAACAAAAGAAGCAGGTGTAGCAATACTCATATCAGACAAAGTAGACTTCAAGATGAGATAGGCAAAGAGAGACAAAGAGGGGCAGTATATAATGATCAAAGGGACACTCCATCAAGAAGAAATAATGCTTATAAATATCTATGCAGCCACACAGGAGCACCAAAGTCATAAAACAACTATTAACAAACCTAAAAGAAGATATTAATAATAACACAGTAATAGTAGTGGACCTCAACACTCCACTCACATCAATAGATTAGATCACCCAGACAGAAAATCAACAAGGAAACAGTGGAATTAAATGAAAAGCCAAACCAGTCGGACTTAATAGACATATATAGAAGACTCCATCCAAAAACAGCAGAATACACATTCTTCTAAGGTGCACATGGAACATTCTCAAGGATAGACCATATGTGAGGAAACAAGGCAAGCCTCAATAAATTTAAGAAAATTAAAATAACAACAAGCATCTTTTCCAATCATAATGCTATAAAGCTAGAAATTAATTATAAGAAAAAAGCTGAGAAAGGGACAAAGATGTGGAGACTAAACAAATGCTATTGAACAAGCAATGGATCATTGAAGAAATTAAAGGAGAAATCAAACAATATCTAGAGAAAAATGAAAATGATAACATACCATACCAACTCACATGGGATGCAGCAAAAGCTGTACTAAGTGGGAAATTCATCACAATACAGGCACACCTTGACAAACAAGAAAAATCCCAAACAAGAAATCTCAAATTACACTTAACTGAATTAGAAAAAGAAGAACAAACAAAGCCAAAAGTCAGCAGAAGGAGACAAATAATAAAAGTCAGAGCAGAAAAAAATGCTATTGAAACAAAAAAGGCAGTAGAAAGGATCAACAAAACAAAGAGCTGGTTCTTTGAGAAGATAAATAAAATTGACAAAACCCTAGCCAGACTTACAAAGAAAAAAAGAGAGAAAGCTCAGATAAACAAAATCAGAAATGAAAGAGGAGAAATAACAACAGACTCCACAGAAATACAACTGATTATAAGAGAATACTATGAAAAACTATATGCCACAAAATGGATAATCTAAAGGAAATGGATAAAGTCTTAGACTCTTACAACCTCCAAAATCTGAGTCAAGAAGAAACAATTTGAATAGACCAATCAGAAGGAAAGAGATGGAAACAGCAATCAAAAGCATCTCAAAGAATAAAACCACAGGACCAGATGGCTTTCCTGGGGAATTTTACCAAATCTTCAAAGAGGATTTAATACCTATCCTTCTCAAGCTGTTCCAAAAAATTGGGGAAGATGGAACACTTCCTAACACATTCTCTTAGGCCAACATCACTCTGATACCAAAGCCTGACAAGGACAGCACAAAAAAGGAAAACTACTGGCCAATATCACTGATGAACATAGATGCAAAACTACTCAACAAAATTTTGGCAACCCAAATTCAGTAATACATCCAAAGGATCACACATCATGATCAAGTGGGATTCATACCAGGGACACAGGGATGGTTCAACATCTGCAAATCAATCAATGTGATACACCACATCAACAAATTGAGGAATAAAAACCACATGCTCATCTCAAAAGATGCAGAAAAAGCATTTGACAAGATCCAACAGCCATTTATGATAAAAAAAAAACTCTTAACAAAATGGGGATAGAAGGAAATTACCTCAACACAATAAAGGCCATATATGAGTAACCCACAGCCAACATCATACTCAATGGGCAAGAACTGAACATCATCCCCCTGAGAACAGGAACAAGACAAGGATACCCGCTATCACCACTCTTATTCAACATAGTACTGGAGGCTTTGGCCAGAGAAATTAAGCAAGAGAAAGGAATAAAAGGAATCCAAATACGGAGTGAAGAAGTGAAACTCTCACTCTTTGCAGATGGCATGATCTTATGTATAGAAAACCCCCCAAAACCACTGGAAAACTAATAGAAATAATTAGCAACTGCAGTAAAGTGGCAGGGTACAGAATCAACTTACAAAAATCAGTTGCTTTTCTATACTCCAACAACGAACTTACAGAAAGAGAACTCAAGAATACAATTCCATTTGCAATCACAACTAAAAGAATAAAGTACCTAGGAATAAATTTAACCAAGGAGGTGAAGGACTTAAACAATGAAAAGTATAAGACATTACTGAAAGAAATTGATAATGACATAAAGAGATGGAAAGAGATTCCTTGCTCATGGATTGGAAGAATAAACATACTTAAAATGTCCATACTACCCAAAGCAATCTACAGATTCAATGCAATCCCTATCAGAATCCCAATGACATTCTTCACAGAAATAGAGCAAAGAATCCTAAAATTCATAGGCAGCAATCAAAGACCCCGAATTGCTATGGCAATCCTGAGAGAAAAGAATAAAGCTGGAAGTATCACAATCCCTGTCTTCAAAATGTATTACAAAGCCATAGTGATCAAAATGGCATGATGCTGGTACGAAAACAGGCACACAGATCAATGGAACAGAACTGAAAGCTCAGAAATAAAACCACACATCTACAAACAGCTAATCTTGGACAAAGGTGCCAAGAACATAAAATGGAGAAAAGATAGTCTCTTCAATAAGTGGTGCTGGGAAAACTGGACAGCCACATGCAAAAGAATGAAGGTAGACCACTACCTCAAGCCATACACAAAAATAAACTCAAAATGGATGAAAGACTTGAAAATATGTCCTGAAACTATAAAACTCCTGGCAGATAACATCGGTAGTACACTCTTTGACACTGAACTAAAAAGGATCTTTTCAAATACCATGTCTTCTCAGACAAGGGAAACAGAATCAAAAATAAACAAGTGGGAGTTCATCAGACTAAAGTGCTTCTGCAAGGCAAAAGAAACTACAAGCAAAACAAAGAGACGACCCACCAATTGGGAGAAAATATTTTCAAATCATATATCTGACAAGGGGTTAATCTCCATAATATATAAGGAACTCACACAACTGAACAATAAAAAAACAAACAACCCAATCAAAAACTGGGCAAAGGTTATGAACAGACATTTTTCCAAAGAAGATATACAGATTGCCAATAAACACATGAAAAGATGTTCAACATCACTAGTGATCAGGGAAATGAAAATCAAAACTACACTAAGATACCACCTTACACCTGTTAAAATGGCTCTAATCACTAAGACTAAATATAATAAATGTTGGAGAGGGTGTGGAAAAAAGGGAACCCTCAAACACTGCTGGTGAGAATGCAAACTGGTGCAGCTATTATAGAAAACAGTATGGAGATTTCTCAAAAAACTAAAAATAGAACTACCATACAACCCAGCTATGCCACTACGGGGTATCTACCCAAACAATTTGAAATCAACAATCCAAAGTAACATACGCACCCCTATGTTTATTGCAGCACTATTCACAATAGCTAAGACATGTAAACAATCCAAGTGCCCCTCGACTGATGATTGGATAAAGAAGATGTTGTATATATACACAATGGGATACTACTCAGCCATAAAAAAGACAAATTCATCTCATTTGCAATAGCATGGAAGGACCTGGAGGGTATTATGCTAAGCAAAATAAGCCAGACTGAGAAGACAAACACAAGATGATTTCACTCATATGTGGAATAGAAAGAAATACACGGATACAGAAAACAGTTCAGTGGGAAGGGGGATGGGGATGGGCACAGGGGGTGAAGGGGAGCACTTACATGGTGACAGTCAAGAAATAATGTATAACTGAAATCTCACATGGATGTAAACTATTATGAACTCAATAACAACAACAACAACAATTTAATTCCACATGAACCACAAACCAGTATTATAACATCACAAAACCTTGGTGCACATGTGCTGTTTCTAACTAAAACCTTCTTACCTAGCATCTCTCTCACATCCTCACCTACCAAACGCTTTACCCCTACAATAGGTCATTTTTTTTCTCTTTGTCAGGCAATTCTCCACCTCCTAAAACAGTTTTATGGGAGCTACAAGTTGTTGCTCTCTTCAACCCCTTACAATTCCCTTCCTGTTTTACTTGCTCGGTGGCCATCTTCTTCTGACAGCCTCCTCTTCCTAAACTGCACAACATTGCTAGATGTCCAATAAGCAAATAAACCTGACACATTAAAATGACTACCAAATAACTACGATTAAACTAAGAAATCTGCATTGTACTTGTTCTTTTTAGCAATATTTGATTCTCTGGTTCGTTCTTACAGTATCTGTTTCCAAATTCTCCTTTGGCTTTCACTTCTTTCTTTTTAAACCCCACTACAATAAAAACTACCACCTTTTACAGTGAAATCTTCCCCCAACCCTCACCCCTGTCTCTACCTCTCTCATCCGTTTTTTTCTCCCAGCCTCAAAGGAAGAAGTGATTGTAATTATCTACTGGAATGAGTCCGATTCAGGAAATCACTTTATTTTGACCATTGCTGAATCCCCAGCACCCAGAACAGCCTCCGACACGTGGCAGGTGATCATTAATATTTGCTGAATGACTAAAGAAATGAAACAATGAATCATCATCACTTCTCTATCACCCTGTGCTTTGAATATCACACCGTTTCAGTCATGAGACTAGGTTCAAACTTACCACTCTGGGATATCTCTACCTCTACTCATTCTGATTATTTTTCTGTTAAAGATGCACAAAACTCCCATTACAAGCCGTCTTAGAAAAATGTTCACTTTTGACTCTGTTGCGTTTTTCAAATATCATCTATCCCATTTGTCTTCTCCATTGCATAAGAAAGCAAGATGGAACTAAGAGAAGTTTGTGATGTAAAACCTGCTGCCTTTATTTCCTCATATTCTTGTCCTTAACCTTCTTAAATCTAGCTTCTACTGTAACTGCTCTAAAGTTACCTGTTCTTATCCCAGTCTTGATCTTTTCTTCATTACTTCCCTATTTATTGACAGTAATTATATATATACTATACATACACATGCATATAAATATACACACATATCGATACACAGACATAAACACACACACATATACATTATATATAGATACACATACACACTATATATACGTAAAGAGAGAAAGAATAAACCTTCCATGACCAGAAACTGTTTCATTTTCCTGGATTTCCCTTCTACACGTCTGATAGATGGTAGGTGACCATGTTTAATGGCTCCACTTTTTCCTACAAGTATTCCTATGGGTCAGTCTTTGATCCTTCAGTTTTTTCTCTATGTTCATTCCCCTGAAGAGCTAATTCACTCTTAAGGTTTCAACTACTGGCTGGAGGACAATTTTTTTTGAGGTTTTGTTTTATTTTTCATTTATATTAAAAGTATAGCCCCATGATTTTACCCAAGTTCATATAAAGTAAAAATTAACTGTATTTGTTTTTACTTTTGATGCAATCAATGATCTTATTTATTTATATTGCATAAATAATAATTTTAGCTTTATTAAGTGCTACCTTAATCCCTGCTCTCTCACTAATTAGCCCTATGCTTCAGGATACAACATTTAAACTCTCAATTTTCTATGCCTCAACTTTCTCTTCTCTAAGATGGGGATAATAATACTTGCTCTATGTACATCAAAGGAATTTTGTGAGGTTTAGATGAGAGAATATATGTGAAACTCTTCAAGAATTACAAAGCACGTTGTTAATGTAATTATTACGAATGCTGTTGGCAATTTAAATATACCTCCATTATGCCGGCATCACTTTTTTCTTTTTCATTAATTAACCACTCCAGGTCCTTTTCAAAGTCATCTTCATATTCTCCACTTTCTTTTGAATCAGCATCTTTATTTTCATCCATTTTCCGTTAAAGAATAATGCTATAAAAGAGATAAAGTATACGTTATGCCCACTATAAAGGCAGTATGGAGAATGGAGATTAATGTTGAAATTAAGCTAATTAACACATAAAAACACAAAGAATGGAATGTTCAGAATAAACATGTATCTGTATACCCCAAAAGAGAGACTTACAATGGCCAGACATTTTCTAGGTGTACCACTCCTAACAACCATCCCACCTTCTCCCAATTCCTGGAACCCTAATTTACAAGGAGACTAAAAAAGGTGACTAAGAAGACTATCCGAGGCTTAAAGAAGGATTTTCCACATCCCCTGCCAATCATTAAAACTCCCTGACCAGGTGAGAGCAGATGACTCAGCTTTTCAGTCTCAATCACTCACATTTTCTTATGTTCAAATAAAAACAATCCTATCAATTCCCATCTTCAGTTTCTCAATCCTTCTAGTAATTTATGTGGCATAATTATAATTTGTGATCTGGGCACTTTTTAACTACATAGCAACTGATTCTCATTTATGGTAAATGCTGACTTCCACAGAAGTCAAACTGTTGTCAATTCTAAATAAAACATATTTTTCATTAAAAAAACAAACTGTGGGGGCCAGCCCGGTGGCATAGTAGTTAAGTTCGCACACTTCACTTTGGTGGCCTGGGGTTCATGGGTTCAGATCCCAGGCACAGACCTACACACTGCTCATCAAGCCATGCTGTGGTGGCACCCAACATACAAAAATAGAGGAAGATTGGCACAGATGTTAGCTCAGGGCTAATCTTTCTCGCCAAAAACAAACAAACAAAAACCCCAAACAGTGATGCCTCTTTGTATCAAAGACAGTGACAAGAAATAGGGATGTCAGATAAAAGTTAATAAATGTTTTCCTTGTCTTTTCCTAGCCCTGATGTCAAGGAAAGAAAGGGCTTCCACCTCATGATTAAAAACAAAATACAAAAAGGGCTGGCCCGGTGGCACATGTGAAAATGGTGTACAAATTCAGTCATTCTTAAGAGAACTAAGCTAAAGTTTTCTATAAACTGAGGTCAGTTCCTAGGCTTGCTAAATTTTTGTGCATAATTTTTCCAACAAAAGAAGCACATAAATCCTTACTCATAATGTGAATGTATATGTATGTGAGCATCCTATATATATATATATATATATATATATATATATATATATATGTATGTATGTATATGTTAAACTTTTGACAAACATTGTGAACATTTACAATGTTCCTATATCTATTCCTATAAAGATTATAAAAGAGACCTATCCCCTTGAGGTGCTTGCAGTCTGGTACAAAAGACAAACATAAACAAAACACATAAATTAAAAATGCAGATAAAAAACATACATAAGAAATGTAGATAAGTGGAATAAAGCTATACATAAAGGACTGTGGAAGGGAGAATTAAAAAAAGCAATTAAACTCACTCTAAATTGGAATATTAAGGAGAGCTGAGATGGGGTTTGCATACTGAGTACCAGAGTTCACCAGTTACTCCAGACAAAGAGAAGAGCATGATAAAGAACTAACAACATAGAAGTGCATGGGACTGTCCAGTGTGGCCTGAACATAAGTGTGTTCCTGAAGAAAGATCTGGAAGGAGTGAGAAGGGGTCAGTTTGATGTCATAATATCTTTCCAAAAAGTAAAGGATTGAGGTAAAATTGTTTATATAGATCCAATTGTCATGAAATAGCCAAAGGTAAAAATACATAGCAATAATCTGAACGTTTTCCACTACTGATTTAACCAAAAACAAAAAGAGCGGTGCTCCCTAAATGGACATAGAATTTTAGGTCCAGTTTCAAAAGAACCGTAGAAATCTGATCTTCAGGGCTCCAAGCACCTGGGACCCTCTTTCTGTACCTGCCTTCTCTTGCTCCTACATCAAGAATAAGTGGCCTAAAGACCTTTTTTGAAGCAGAAAGCACAGATGTCAAGAACACATGAGACCCAGGCACATTTTTAAAGATATGAAATGAGCGCTATTCTGCCTGAATTAACAAATTATCCACAAACTTTGTTTTGGCCATTGGCTTCACTTTACTCTCCCCAAATCTTTGACAAGACTACCTAATCTGGTGCCAATTTTACTAAAGTGAGATTTGCACTTTCTTCCTGCCACAGTTTGCCATCAAACGATAGTGAAAGCATGTGGGAGAACATCTTTCCACTAGCTGCAGAAGCACCAGCTAAGCGAGGAGATACAGCTTTTCAGGACTATGCGTGAAAAACATTTTAATAGGTTTTAGTGAACCGTAGGTTCAAAATGAGTTAAAAGAATGATAAGCACATCCCAAACGTAAATGAGCCCCAAGGCTGAGACCATGGGTGAGATACAGATACCGTGTGAAGCACCCTACCCAGTGTCCTGCACTACAGTTTAAGGGAAAAAACACAAGCTGGAATACATCCGGAGGCTAGCAAATCAGGAGAAAGGGGGATAAAGGAGAGGAAGGGACTAAGGCAGTCTATGAGAGTAAAATGCCTCAAAACCAGCTTCTGATGAATACTTGAAAATACTGGGAATGTTAGCCCAAAGAAGAGAAAACACAGGAGAGTCGTGACAACTGCTTTACAATATTAAGTGGCTGCCATGTGAGGAGGATTGGACTTGTATAATTTCATGTAGTAAAACAAGCATCAAGGGCTGGAAACTCAGGGACAGATCCTGGCAACGTAAGACAGAAATAACATTTTCAAACTTGTCCTGAAGGGTAGTGAGCTGCCTATTGGAAGTGCTGTGTTCTCTGTCAATGACAACGGAGAGTGCAGCTTTAGAAAAACAGTTGAGCTAGATGACCCTTAAGGTTTCTTATAACTTTTTCCATAAGATGTAAACTGGCAAATAACTGCCAACTCACGAAGAGCAAGAGAATTTAAAAGCAAAAACACAGTACCATGACAAAGCTTAATCTAAAATAAACGATTATTGTCTGTATAATTGAATTCAGGATTTAAAAAAATTCTAGACTATATAGTAGACTATAATTCCTTTTAGATACTTACTTCTTTTAAACTAAGAATACAACGTGGACTTTCTTAAAGGACTCAAAGTAAGGCTTTAGTAACTTATAAAGCAGAGGTTGAGAGCAATATTTTGAGATGACCTAGAGAAACCAAATCATTATTTCAGAGTGAGTTTATTTACCACTGCGTAGCTGCAAGACAGACTAAACTATGTAAACTGTTATGTCTACCTACTAATTAAAAGCAAGGGTGCCATGAATGATGTAGAATAAATTAAAACTCATTGTGATCCAAGATACTTATTTAAATAATACTATTTTCACAGTCACAAATGCCTTAGGATAATCAGCTCCTTTTCAGATCAGGGATCTTGGTATTTACTATTTTAAGATGTTTAAGTTACATAACTAATTGTTAGAATAAGATTTCTGTGGAACTCTTCAGTCCTTTCCCTTAATTTTATAATAAATATAGTTCAGAACTTATAAATAACTGGTTGCCTGAAAATTTTAGTGTATATGCCTTACTATTTACAAAGAATCTCACCCATGTGAAAACTCCATTTAAAACTAAAACACAGAATCAGCATAATAAATAAAAGCAAAATGCTTGAGACGTTAAACATATTAGGTGTTATTAAATTATCCTATTATGCCTTAATTAAAAAGAAAAAAGCCACAGTTGAAGTGCCTGAAACGTAAATGAAGTTGCATCAAATCCGAAGTGCCATTGTTTTCCTATCTACATCTTCAAAAAACTCACGGCTGGTTCTAAAGTAAACAAAGAACATAAATCACAAACTCTGGTTAGCAAATCCCTTAAGCCTTTTTCAAATGCGTCACAGGATATTCAATCCCCTTCAGTTCTTTTAATCTTCATCCCCTGGGTATCGGCCATATGGTACACAGTCAACAAACGGGAACAAAATTACATCTTACAAAACTGAGTCATCTAACTCTCACTCCTTGTGAGTTGCACACATTTAAATTTCAATGTTTATCATCAGTAAAAATCTATGTAAGGCACTTAGACCAGAACCACCCTCTTAATAGGGAACTGTAGTAGGAGACAGAAATTAATTCCTTCCTCCTGGGTGTCTGCTAAATCCCATGAGGGAATGTGACTGCACATTTTTACTGTGCGTCCAAGCTAAGTCCAGACATATACACAATTTTGATAACTTTCTTTCGGGATTCAGAACATTCAAAAACAGCTGAATCTAATTCATTGACTCCAATCTTATCTCATAGCCTTTTAAACATATGCTTGTTTAAAATCTAAGAGAACTGAAAGAATGTCAAAAAGAACGTCTTTTAAATAACTACTTAAGCAAAAGCTAAGCCATACTTATACTTAACATGAGACCATCTGGCCCATTCTTCCTGGGGCATCCTGCCAAACCTGTGATCCCATGAGTAAATTTTTTTTAGAAAAACTCATCATCTGTCACAAAGTATAACGATAAATAATACTTAATTATTTAATTATGTTTATTAATAAATAAAATTAATAATAATAACAAACACTAGGTGATAATTTTAATTTGTATGCAGGGTCCCAAGGTACCACCGATTAAATGAATACCTTAGCCTCTTCATGAAAACCAACATTTCAGCAGTGACTTTTTTCTCCCATGGATGAGAACTCTGAGAGGGGAAAGAATAGAACAAAAGTGAGAGACTAAGCTACCCTCGAAGGGGTTTTCCTCATACAAAGCGAAGCAAGGCGTTGCCAGGCTTCCCCACCAGCGCCAGGCTCGGTGGACCCCAGACTCCGAAGGATGAGGCGCCAACAGAAAGGCTCTTCCCTCGTTTCTCTATCCACCTTTCCTCCCAGCTGTCCCAGACTTTAACCCTTTTCCCCTCTTTCCCCCGTAAGTATCTCCGCATCATCCTTCCCTTTCTCCCTCTGTATCCCCTCCTGCCTGTGTAAGATGCAGCGGCTGGGGTCACACAGCTGCCCGGGGAAGTTCTTCTCTCCTCCTCTTTCTAAGCTCTCTGTAAGCCAATGAGACGAGGGAGAGCCCAGCACCTGCTCCCACCGCGGCCAGGGCCCGGCTGCCATGGTAACGGCGCGCCGCCGCGTTCTCCATCCGGGCCTCTCTTACTACGAGGGTGCGGTGGCCCCGCGCAGGCGCAGACGACAGCCTGACTCACCCTACGGGCGCTCTGGCTGGTGCCTATGAAGGACCTGTCAGGCTGCGGTTTCCAGGGTGACGACCGAGCAACCCACGCAACACCCACAAGTTTGCAGGCGTTAGTAGGAACTGGCGTTTTGGCTGTGAAGTTACTCAACGTGTAGCTGTCTCTCGCCAGATTTGGAATTTGTGAGAACAACTTCTAGAAGTGTAGTTCTGTATGTAATTTTCTTCTCCCTTAATGTCAAAAAGTAGTTTCAGTTTTCATTAGTAAGCAGACTGCTAATTAGTTACCAGATTTTTGACTCGAGATTTTGTTTTGTTTGTCCTGCATCAAAACCAGAACTTTATTTACCCAAGAGAGTGACCAAAAGAAATAGGATGTTTGCTCCAGCTTTCTAGCATGTCTGAATGGTCAACTAGACTTTTCTGAAATCTTCCTAAAACCTGGTCTTTATGTACAAAGAAGCAGCAAGATGAATTCTACATTGTGATGAGAAATGACAAGATTTTAGGAACTGTCCATTCTCTGCCAGAAATAAAAAGAGGAGAAATGAAAATTTTTCCTCAGTACAATCCAAAAGTTCAGATTATTTTTTGTTTATTATTAGAATTTTTTTTAAGGAAAATTAGCTCTGAACTAACATTTGCCACCATCCCCTTCTTTTTGCTGAGGGAGATTGGCCCTGAGCTGACATCTTTGCCCGTCTCCCTCTATTTTGTATGTGGGATGCCACCACAGCATGCCTTGATAAGTGGTGCATAGGTCTGCACCCCAGATCCGTGTAAGCCAGGAGCGTGAACTTAACCACTGCACCACCCTATCATTTGGTATGATGGAGAGTACATTTTCTTCAAAGAGGGACATTTTTAAGTATTCTCCGAACTTTAGAGTAGACTAAGTTTAAAAAAATAGACAATATTTAAAGTTAAAATTAATTACAATAACGAGTGCACTTCCTAGCTGCAGTGTAGAATTTATACTTGTAATGACCTAACATTTCTTCTGCCACAGGGCTTAGGTCTTAGGCCAAACACTTGAAAAAGACAAAACATATAAAATTATTGACTGTTGAAGGTGGAAGGAATTTTAGTCAAATCTCTATTAGTGAAGCTAGAATTACTACCAAAGCCAAAGTAGACGTCAGGTTTCAGAACTCCTAGTTTAACATTTTTCCCACTGACCCTCCCAAATATTTTAAATGTTTTTGCAAATATTAATGGGTTACAGCACCATTGTTCATAATAGCCAAAAAGTGGAAACGACCCAAGCGGCCATCAAATGATGAATGGATGAATAAAATGTAGTATATCCCTACAATGGAATATTTTCAGAAATAAGAAGAAGTGAAGTACTGATAAATATTGTAGCATGAGTGAACTTTGAAAATGTAAATATTATGTGAAGAAAGCCAGACACAAAAGACCACATATTGTGTGATTCCATTTATATGAAATGTCTCAAAGAGGCGAATCTATAGACACAGAAAGTAGATTAGTGGTTGCCCAGGGCTGGAGTGGGGACACTTTTGGGGAAAAGTGGGTGGGTAACTGCTGAAGGGTGTGTTGTATGGTATATGAATCACGTGTGAACGATAAAAATGTTACCAAAAATTACTAACGCAATAGTGAGCAAACCATGACTGGAGAGTTGAAAATATTGGTTTTCAAGATTGCTTAATGTATGGATCCTGTCTCCTGTGCTTAACTAGCTTATAGAAGATTTCATTTCTAAGTCTAGATGCTCTGTCTATAAAATAGAGCTAATTATAGTTGCCTTTAGGACTGTGAGGATTAGTGAGGTAAGCCATTTGCTCAGCACAGTGCCTGATGCATGCAAAGTGCTCAATAAATGGTGCCTATTGTCATTACGTAGTTTTCCAAAAGGATGAAAGTGGGTTCTAGAATATCTTTAAATGTCCAAAATGGAAATAAGAAAAAATTTTAATTATGTATGGAATTCTACAAGAAAAATTTCCCCTACATTATCAGTTTTTGAGTATAAAAGATCTGGATTTTAATATATCGATTTCAAAGAAATGTATGTTGAACAGTACAATTATACAGCCCTTGTGTTATATAACTGATTGAGCATTAAAAGTGGAACGGATAGGTCTAAAATCCAGAAACACGTCCCACTTAAATGGAAGTCAGAGTTCCAGTTACTTCAACCACTTACAATCCAGTGGCAAACAAAAACAAGTGTAAAAGGCTTGGAAGCAATGATAAAAAGTTACTACAAAGTTTGTGAGCTGAGCTTGAGCCATTTGTAGGAGAGTCTGTCACTGTCCTTTGGCTTATTTTATACTAATAAACTCAGGTCTCTGAGTTCCCAGCCCAGAAATTAGAATGTAACCATTTGAAAGGAAGAGAAAGAGAAGAGATGGGCTGTTAAAAGTAGGCACACTGAGTAGACTACATGATGTTCACCACCCAAAGACTAATTACCATCCATCACCATACACGTGTGCCCTGTCACTCCTTTCGCCTTCCTCTCTCCTCCCCTCCCCTCTGGTAACCACTAATCTAATCTCTGTATCTTTGTATTTGCTTGTTGTTGTTTTTATCTTCTACTTATGAGTGAAATCATACAGTATTTGACTGTCTGAGTTATTTTGTTTAGCATAATACCCTCAAGATCCATTCATGTTGTTGCAAATGGCAAGATTTCATCTTTTTTTTTTTAATAGATGAGTAGTACTCCATTGAGTATATATACCACATCTTCTTTATCCATTCATCCAATGATGGACATTTAGGTTTCTTCTAAGTCTTGGCTAGTGTAAATAATGCTGCAGTGAACATAGGGGTGCATATATCATTCATGTTTTCATGTTCTTTGGATAAATACTAGAAGTGGAATCGCTGGATCATATGGTAGTTGTATTCCTAATTTTTTTAGAAATCTCCATACTGTTTTCCATAGTGGCTGCACCAGTTTACATTCGCACTAGCAGTGTATAAGAGTTCCCTCTTCTCCACATCCTCTCCAAGACTTATTTCCTTTCTTGTTGAAGACAGCCGTTCTGATGAGTGTGAGGTGATATCTCATTGCAGTTTTGATTTGCATTTCCCTAATGATCTAGTCTACACAGAAATTGAAATATAATGATGTACACCTGAAATTTATATAATGTTATAAGCTAGTGTTTATAACAGTGTTTATAACCAGTGTTACCTCAATAAAAAAAAAAACCAAGAGGTGGAAGAGAAAAATAGTAACAATTAAAAAATAATTATTGAGAGGCCAGCCCAGTGGCATAGTGGGTAAGTTCATGTGCTCTGCTTCGGCAGCCACAGGGTTTGCCAGTTTGTGTCCCGGGTGCAGACCTATGCACGGATCATCAAGCCATGCTGTGGCAGCATGCCACATACAAGATAGACGAATGTTAGCTCAGGGACAATCTTCCTCAAGCAAAAAGAGGCAGATTGGCAACAGATGTTAGCTCGGGGCTCATCTTCCTCACCAAAACAAAAATAAAAACAAAACAAAAAATAATCATTGAGAGCTTATTGCACAACCTTACTGATTAAATGTTTACAAAAAAAAAAAGTAGGTACACTGACACCAGAAAAAACTGGAGGGGTGACAGAGAGACATGCAGGGAGAAAAACTAAAAAGAGTTGAAAGCAGAGACTACCTAGAATAAAACCAAAATGTTTGATCATCTTTTCTAAGGGCAAGCAGAGACAAACAATAAATTGCAACACTGTGCAATATTTCACAACCTGTAGTGATAAACCTGAGCTACTCAAAAAGATTTATTTCTATCTCCTGTTTAAAAAGGTAGGAAAATACTAGGTTTTCAAAAATTTCGTTCCATTTTTCCTGTTGAGTTCTTTACTTATGGGCCCACCTGGGAGATGAATAATCCCTAATCTCTGCCTGAAGGAGCTCACAGACTCATAAAGGAGATAAATTTAAACAAAGGGAGCACAATGTGACACACAAGGCACAGATTTAGCTAAAACAATGGAGGGATTAATTAGGAGAAGGGTGACAATAAAAAGGCGTCTGCAAAGTGTTGACATCAGGGCTGACTTTGGACAAATGCAAAGAATTGTGCAAGAAGGGTAGGTAGGGGGTAGGCCTTGTACATAGGAATGGTAGCATTTGCAAAGGCATGGGAGGAGGAATCAACCAGTCTGCTCCAGGATCTTCATGTAATTCAGAATTGCTGGCTTAAAACATGCAAGATGGGGCATGGCATAAGATGAACTCTTATCCTTCATTGCCTATGGCAGCATCTGAGATCTTAAACATGTTGTGAAAACAACTGCGATATGATCTGTGAACATTTCCAAGAAAATTAATAATATCCTTGGGAAAGTTAAGTATATCATTCATTTTTTCGAAACCGTGAGTTCCTTAAAGCAGAGACTGAGTTTTAGGTATTTCTGTATACCTAGCAGAACTGGCATTTAAATGTTTAGTAAATATTTATTGAGTTTACATACCCAAATAAATGAACTAATTTTATTGTGAATAACCTTAATCATATAATTTATATAATCAATTTCATAATTTCCTCCTAATATCTTATCAGATCAGAAGTTACTAAAGGAATTAGTGTTTTGATGATCAGGGAGGAGAGAGGGATAAATTTCTAAAATGGGGCACTTTGGAAAGTGCAGAACTCTGGTAATCAGAGGTGCCATGAGTCCACGAGAGCACAGGACTATCATGTAAGTGAGGAAGGAAGGATGGGGGAATACTAATGATACATTTGGCAATTTTATAGTGTTCAGCGGCTCACTGCACCTTCTCCCACTCCACACACATGCCATTTAAATAATCTCATTTACAATAGCATCAAAAAGAATAAAATACTTAAGAATAACGTTAACCTAGGACGTGAAAGATCTGTGCGCTGAAAACGAGAAGACATTGATGACAGGAATTGAAGAAGACACAAGTGAATGGAAAGAGCTTCCAGTTCATAGGTTGGAAGAAGAGTGCTAGAATGTCCTTACTACCCGAAGTAATGTACAGATTCAACGCGATCGCTCTCAAAATTCCAATAGAACTTTTCACGGAAGTAGAAAAAAAAACCCTAAAAATCATATGGAACCACACAAGACCCTGAATAGCCAAAGCAATCTTGAGAAAGAACGAAGGTAAAGGCATCACACTTCCTGATCTCAAACCATTACAAATCTAGAGCAATCAAAACAGTATGGTGATGGCGTAAAAACAGACGCATAGACCAATGGAACAGAATAGAGAGCCCAGAAATAAATCCAAGCATATACAGTCAACTAACCTTGGACAAGGGAGCCAAGAATACATAATGGGGAAAGGATAGTCTCTTTAATAAAAGGTGTTGAGAAAACTAGATATCCACTAGCAAAAGAATGAAATTGGACCCTTATGTACATCAAACACAAAAATTAACTTGAAATGGACTAAGGAGTTAAATGTAAGACTTGAAACCATAAAAATCCTATAAGGAAACATCAGGGATAGTCTCCTTGATTTTGGTCTTTGCAATGATTTTTTGGATATAACACCAAAAGCATAGGTGACAAAAGCCAAATTTAAAAAGTGGGACTACATCAAAGTAAAAAGCTTCTGCACAGCAAACAAAACCATAAAGGAAATGAAAAGGCAACCTATGGAATGGGAGAAGATAATTTGCAAACCACATATCCAATAAGGGTTTAATACCCAAAATATATAAGGAACCCGTACAATTCAATAGCAAAACAAAAACAAAAACAAAACAGTTGAAAAAATGGGCAAAGGACCTAAATAGACATTATTCCAAAGAAGACATACAAATGGCCAGTAGGTATGTGAAAAGGGGCTCAATGTCACTAATCATCAATGTGAATCCAAGCCATAATGGGATATCACCTCCCACCTGTTAGGATAGACATTATCAAAAAGACCAGAGATAATGCGTTGATAGGGACATGCAAAAAAGGGAACCCTCATACACTGTTGGTGGGAATTAAATTGGTACAGACACTATGGAAAACAGTATGGAGGATCCTCAAAAAATTAAAAATAGAACTACCACTGATTCAGCAACCCCACTTCTGGGAATATTTCCAAAGGAAATGAAATCAGGATCTTGTAGAGATATCTGCACTCCCCTGTTCTCTGCAGCCTTCTTTATAATAGCCAAGAAATGGAAAACAGCCTAAGTGTCCACTGATGGATAATGAATAAAGAAAATGTGATATATATGTATGTATGTATATATATATATATGTGTGATGGCCTATTATTCACTGATGAAAAAGAAGGAAATTCTGCCATTTGTGACAACATGGATGAATCTGAAGGATATTACATTAAGTGAAATAAGCCAGACACAGAAAGACAAATTCTGTATGATCTCACTCATATGTGGAATCTAACAAGGTTGAGCTCATATAAAAGAAAGTAGAACAGCAGTTACCAGGAGCTGGGAGTGAGGAAAATGGGGAGGTGTTGGTCAGAGGGTACAAACTTTCTGTTATAAGATGAATAAGTTCTTGGGATCTGTATGGTATGATGATTGCAGTTAATAATATTGTATTGTACACTTGGTTTGCTAAGAGAGTAGATCTTAAGTGTTATCACCAAAAAAAAGGTACTTCTGTGAGGTAATGGATGTGTTAATTAACTTGATTGTGGTAATCATTTCAGAATGTATATATATATTAAATCATCATGTTATACTCCTTAAAAAATCATGTCATATAACCTAAATATATATAATTCTCATTTGTCAATTATACCTCAAAAAAAGTGGAAAAATAAATAATTATAGACCTCTTCTGTCTCCTTTCTGATGTGGGTTCCCTCAGGCTATCAGTGACTGCACAAGAGGGGAAAATTAAGGAAATGTAAGAACAGGATGATTTAGGTAAAGCCAGGTACATAAAGAAAAGCAGTTGTCTGCTGTCCAGGGCCTTTCGCTTTGATGGGCTTTACGATTTTTAAAGTCTGAAAATGTTAAATATCAATAAATGACTGTATTTTAGTTATAGGCAGTATAAGTGTGTTTGGAATTTAGACTCATCAAAAACTATGGGATTTTAAAAGTACAAGATCACTGTACATGTGAAGACTCCATGTGTTTTCCCTCCCCACTGTTCAATTTAACACTAGGTATCAACTACAAATTTTGGATGTGCATTCTGAAAAAGGATCCCAGAAATGAATAATACTCTCCCAATTTTTGTCATTGTTCATTACAGAGCATATAGAAATAAGTAAGTACATAACATGAGGAAGAGAGCAACGTAAAGTTGAGCAACTCTCCATTAAATAAACATTTTGAAGGAATGCTTTAACTTAGAAAAGCCAATATTTATTTAACTTAAGTAACCAAGAAGAGATTAAGTGTCAAGAATTAAGAAGACATGACGGTACATGTCTCCTATAACACTGTTCAAAGTAACACACTTTATAGACAATATTCAGATTCTGCAAAGTCATAGTACTTGATATCATTCCACAAGTGATTATTGAGCACTTACATGCCAGACATTGTTCTGGATACTTGGAATATATCAATGAACTATTATATTCCCTAGAAGTCAGAGTTCTAATTATTTCAAAGATAGAGAACCCAGGTGCAAAAAAAGAAAAAAAAGCAAAAGCCTTGAAAGCAATAATACGAAGCTTACAAGGCTCGTGAGCTGAGCTTGAGCAGTTTGTAAGAGAGTTCTCTCGCAGTCCTTAGGCTTACTTTGTTCTGATAAGCTCAGATCTCTCAGTTCCCAGCCCAGAAACTAGAATGTGATAATTTGAAAGAAAGGGCCAAAGAAGAAGTGAGATATTTAAGTGGATATTTTCCTGAATTTTACAATTATCCATTCCACCTTTAATACTTATTCATTTACGGAACACAAGGGCTTAAAGGTCGTAATGTTTACCATACGTGTATTTAAAATCGATACATTCACATTCGATTTTTGTAAATTAAAAAAACTATTGATAACATAGGGAATATTTTCTTTAGAGAGTTAAAAATTGTCTTCATGGAGCTCACCTTCTAGTAATAGAAAAGACAATAAATAAACATAATAAATAAGAAAATTATATTGTGTGTTAGAAGGTGATAAATGATACATAAAACATGGAGCAAAACAGAGAAGATCAGCAGTGTGGGTGTGGTTTCTGCTAGTGGGGTTGCAATTTCAAACAATGTAGACAAGTTATGCGTTATTGAGATGACTATCGATACTTTTATTATAGTTATGTATGGATTTGACACATAACATCTATCAGTATGCATCTATATTACATATCATATTTACCTCATATCTAGATATAGTTATAATGAAAATATAGCAACTATCAAGAAAATCAAGACATTCTTTCTATAATTTTCTATTACAAGTGTGTCACACTAAAGGCTGGAGGGCTTGAGTTTGCTTGTGACCCTTAGCAGCAGACAATTCCACTTCTAGCTTGTATGCCAGCAATATACTCCTTAAAATGAACCATCTAAGTAAGAAAAGATTTACAGTATAATTACATTCACTTGTTCAGCAGTTGTTTCGTGTGTTCAGTGCTTTTGCGTGTGTGTGCAGCCCCCACGAGGCAGAAGTTTCAAGGGACCTCGGGCTGTGAGGTTCTAGCTTCCTCAGCACGTGATTAGGGATCCTGTGATCAATGCTTCACTGGGGCAGGATTTGATAGAGTAAGTTATCATGGAAAGGAAACGAAATGAATCAGAGATTAGCCTTTGAGAAAAGCAATAAACATAATTTACTGTTTAATTTTTAACTGGTAAACACTCTGTTTATAAGTGGTGTTTTAATGCCCACTAAATAATTACTCCTTGAAACTAGCTACCCATATGGTTGAACGTAAGTGCCATTTGCTAAGTTATCCTGTAGGTCTAGCTCTTTTCAGTGCAGTTTTATAGCAGAAGTTGCACTTTCTTGACTTGCAGACATACATATTTAACATGAAAAGCAAAAAATAATAAAATAAGGAAGCTAAAGTACAAAGGCTCTATTTAAGGTAGACAAACAGTGTTGATGACTAGAGATAAGAATGACCCTGTCTTCTGCTTCTATGCTGTGCTAGAGCAAAGACTTACTGACTCGTATACATGAGGAAATGCACTTCAGTTCACTCTGTTGACATAAAAATGCTTTTAAATTAATAATCTCTAGTCCTTTGCATTCACTTATATTCTTTACTGTTAATCACCCCACAGAAAGACTTAAAGCACTTGGTTTATTAAAGGTAGTAGACAATTAGTCATAAAATTTGCCTGGGTAAAATATATACTCAATCTATTCCCAAATGGATTAGAAGCTGCTTTCAATAACATCCTAGATACAACGAGTGGTAGATATAGATAAGGAGAATGCCAATATTCTAATAACGAGTCAGTTCCGTTTCTGTAACTGAGTCGCAAATTTTAAGCAGCCAGTGTAAAATGGAAATAAAGTGCATTATCTAGCTCTTACTAGAAGGAAGAAATCACATGTGTTCCTCAGGAAAAACCTGTTGTCCTGACATTAATTTTTAAAAGAATTTCTTAGGTGTGGTTTTTTGTAGGAGTAGTGAGTGATGAAAGGGACAAGGCCTTCAGTAGCAATTTCACAGCAAAAGCATAGACAGGTTCCATACGGCTGTTCAGATTTTCTTGAGAATGGTAATTTTTTAAAACTATACTTCAAAACCACATACTTTAAAAAATTGACTTTGAATTCTTCCAAATTTTTTCTCTTCATGTATGCCTGGTGCATGCCTCCTGCTGTATAGTGACAATCCGGTAGCAGTGGTGGTTACATATTTTTCTTCTCTAGGGTGGGCAATTTTATTAAGGCTCATTACGAAACTTGGATATGCGAGAGTACCTTTGGCATTAGCTGCTAATGGACTCTGCCGGGAGCCTTGTTACCGACGCCTATACAGCCGTCTGACAGGGTCCAGGCTGAGAAGGGCCAAGGGGCGCAGGGACGCCCCTCAGTGAAGAATGGCCGACCAACACCCCTGATATTTTCTGAAATGTATGCATGCTTTCTATCAAGGTTATGACTATACTTGTTTCTGCTTTACATGGTTTAACTTATCTTTTCAGCCTGATGCTTTACTAGCAAAATGATATTTTCTCCCGGCAGTGTGCTCAAGGGACAATTAGCCCTACCCCCTGAAAGACAAAGGAATGCTTTCACCCACTAAGGGGCGCAGGAATGTAAAGAATTTTAGCTACCCGCTGAGAACGCACGTAGCCCTGGGGATAAGATACCCAGGAGTTGCCTTTTGTTCCCATTAGCCATCTATACTAATGACATGGATGATCGAGGGAGGCATGGGTGGCTCCCCCAGGACGTAAACAGACGGAATGCTGTCCTGTCCGGAGGTCTGGACCTTCTCTCTTTGATTTAACTTTACCATGAATTACAACTGATGTCAAGGTACCTATCTCTTTTAGCTTAGAGACAATAAATAACAGTCAATTGCGAAGAAGACGATCATTAACCTTATGCTCTATACAATGGAATGCTAATAAATATTCTTGTGCTCGCTTTGTATGTCCTTATCTCTCTGAGAATATTTGTAGAGCTATTTCTGTACTAATCCTGAAAAATATAAAAACGACACTTGTGCACAGTAAAGTTAGACTTGATTATACCAACTCAAGTCTCACGTCTCTTCCCTCACTGCGCCGACTCCGTCCCTCCCTCAGGAACCTGGACTCAGCTGGAGCAGGACTCCAGCAGGACTCATCTTCTGAACCCAGATGCAAAGAGTGAATATCTCCCAAGGACGTACATGACCACAACTGAGAGGTTCGTGTCAGCAACTAACACTTTTAAAAGTGTAAGTCAGATCATAGCCCTCTCTGACTTTCCAATGCTATTGGAATAAAATCCAAATTCCTTACTTTATTTCCAAGGTTCTGCATAATCCGGCCCTTTCTTATTTCCGTAATCTCGCCTCCTACCACTCGCCTACTCATTCATGATACACCAACCATCCTAACCTCCTCTCTGTTCCTCAAGCTCATCAAACTCTTTTCCGTGATTGCTGTTTCCTCAGCCTAGGATGCTCTTCCTCAGATATTTTCATTGCTGCCTTCTTCCCATCATTCAGGTAAAACTGGACAACTTGCTTCTTCCTAATCTTAGGGAGAAAGTGCTCGGTCTCTCACCATTAAGTACAATGTTAGGTGTAGGTTTTTTGTAAGTGTTCTTTTGTAAAATTTAAGGAAGCTTCCCTCTATTCTTAGTTTATTGAGAGGTTTTATCATGAGTGGCTTTTGCATTTCGTCAAATGCCTTTTCTGCCTCAATTGGTCACATTATTTTTCTTCTTTAGCCTGTTTATGTGATGGATTACATCGATTGATTTTTTAATGTTGAATCACCTTGCATACCTGGCCTAAATCTCAGTTGGTTGTGGTGCATACTTCTTTTTATACATTGTTGGATTCAGTTTGCTAATGTTTCATAGAGGATTTTTGCATCTATGGCCATGAGGGGTCTTGGTCTGTGGTTTTTCTTTCCTGTAATGTCTTTATTTGTTCTTGGCATTAGGGTAATGCCAGCCTCATAGAGTGAATTAGGAAATGTTCCTTCTGCTTCTGTTTTCTGGAGGAGGTTGTGGAGTATTGATATTTTTTCTTCCTAAAATATTTGGTACTATCCGAGCCTAGCGTTCTTTTCTGGAAGGTTTTTAACTAATGATTCAATTTCTTTAATAGTTATGGACCTATTTAGACTTTCAATGAGTTACTCTATTCCATCTAAGTTATCAAGTTTATGGGCATAGAGTTGTTCATATTATTTCTTTATTATCCTTAAGTGTCCACAGGATCAGTAGTAATGGCCCCTCTTTCATTTCTGATATTGGTAATTTGTGTCTTCTCTCTTTTTTTCTTAGCCTGGTTGGAGGTTTATTGATTTTATCTATCTCTTCAAAGAAACATCTTTAGGTTTTGTTGAGTTTCTCTATTTATTTCCTGCTTTCAATTTCATTTATTTCTGCTCAAATTTTTATTATTTCCTTTCTTCTGCTTGCTTTCAGTTTAAATTGCCCTTTCTTAGTTTTCTAAGGGGGAAGCTTAGATTAGAGATTTTAGATCTCTCTTCTTTTCTAATATATGTATTTAATATTATAACTTTCCCTTTAAACATTGCTTTTTCTGGATCTCATGAATTTTGATAAGTTGTATTTTAACTTAGCTCAAAGTATTTTTGAATTTCTCTTGAGACTTCTTTTTTGACGTGTTATTTAGAAGTGTGTTGTTTAATCTGCAAATATTTGGATGTTTTATAGTTATCTTTCTGTTATTTATTTCTAGTTTAATTCCACTGTAGTCTGAGAGTATAATTTGTATGATTTGCGTACTCTCAGATTTGTAAAGGTGTGCTTTTATAGTCCAGAATATGGCCTATTTTGGTGATTGTTAATTCAAGTTTGAAAAGAACAGGTATTCTGCTGTTGTGGGACAGAATATTCTACAAATGACAATTAGATCAAGTTCATTGATAGTTCTGTTCAGGTCAACTATATCCTTACTGATTTTCTGCCTGTTTGATCTATCAATTACTAAACGAAGGTATTGAAGTCTTTAACTGTAATAGTGGATTTTTTCTATTTCTCCTTTCAGTTCTCAGTTTTCATCTCCTGTATTTTGATGCTCTGTTGATAAATGCAAACACATTAAGAATTGTTATGTCTTCTTGGAAAATTAACTCCTTTATCATTATGTAGTGCCCCTCTATATCTCTGATAATTGTCCTTGTTATGAATTCTGCTTTGTCTGAAATCAATGTAGCTACCTCAGCTTTCTTTTAATTAGTATTAACATGGTACATCTTTCTCCAACTCTCTGCTTTTAATCTACATGTGTCTTTATATTTACACTGGTTTTCTTATAAGCAACATACACTTATTAACAACATAACCATTGTTTTTTATCCACTCTGACAATCACTGTCCCTTAATTGTTGTATTTAGACAATTTACATTTAAAGTGAGTACTGATATAGTTGAATTAATATCTACCATGTTTGTAACTGTTTTCTATTCCTTGCATTTATTCTTTGTTACTTTTTTCTCCCTCTTTTTCTGCCTTCTCTGGTTTTACTTGAACATTTTATATTATCTATTTATCTCCCCTCTTAGGACAGCAATTATACTTCTTTAAAAAAATTTTTAGTGGTTTCCCTAGAGTTTACAATATACGTTTTTAACTAAACTAAAAACTAATTTCAAATAATTTTACTGCTTCACATGTAGTGCAGGTATTTTATAGCAGAGTATTCCTGATTCTGTCCTCCTGACCTTTGTGGTATCACTGTCATTCGTTTCACCTATCCATTTGCTATAATCATCCAGTATATTGTTCCTATTATGACTTTAAACAATCTAAAAGTTTTGTTTTTAATAAATTACTAATAAGAAAAATAAAGATTTTATTTTACCTTCATTCATTCCTTCTCTGACATTCTTCCTTCCTTTGTGTAGCTCTAAGCTTCTGACCTATATCATTTTCCTTCTCCCTGAAGAACTTCTATTAGCATTTCTTTCAGGACTGAACAGTTTAACATTTCTTGCTTGTAATGAATTCTCTCAGGTTTTGCTTTTCTGAGAAAGTCTTTATCCTTTACTTGTGAAGGATAATTTTGCTGGATATAGAATTCTAGGTTGATGGGTTTTTTCTTTCAATATTTTAAATATTTCACTCCACTCTCCTCTTGCTTACATGGTTTCTGACAAGAATCTGCTATAATTCCTATCTTTTTTCCCCTACAGGTAAGTTTTTTCCAAATTCTGGCTTCTTTCAAGTTTTTTTTGTCTTTAGTTTTTTGCAGTTTCATTATGATGTGCCCAGGTGTAGATTTTTTTTTATCTATCTATCCTGCTGAGTATTCTCTGAGACTTCTGGATCTTTGGTTTGCCATCTGTCATTAGTTCAGGGAAGTTCTTGGGCCGTTAGTACGTCAAGTCTTTCTTCTGCTCCATTCCTTCCTCCTTCTCTTTTTAGTATTCCAGTTACATGTATAGTACACCCTTAATCGTCCCACAGTCCTTGCATGTTTTTCTTTTTTTCACTTTGCATTTAATTTTGGGAAGTTTCCATTGGCTGGTCTTCGAACTTACTGGTTCTTTCTTCTGCCATGTCAAGTGTCCTGATGATCCTGTCAAAGGCGTTCTTCATTTCTGTCACAGTGCTTTTGATTTCCAGCATTTCCTTTTGATTCTTTCTTAGAGTTTCCATATCTCTGCTTACATTACTCATCTGTTCTTGCATGTTGTCTTATACTTTCCACAAGAGCCCTTAACATATTGACGATAGTTAAATTCTCAGTTTACTTATTCCAATTCCTGTGTCAATCTGAGTCCAATTGTGAGGCTTTTTCTGTCTCTGTATTTTTTCTGCCTTTTGGCATGACTTGTAAATTCTTTTTTGCTGGAAGCTGGACCTGATGAAACAGATAATAGGAACTGAGGTAAATAGGCCTCTAATGTGAGATTTTATGTTAATCTGGCTAGGAGTTGGGCTGCGTTTAATGCTTTCTATAGTAGCAGGTGCCACAGAGTTCAAATTCATCTAGTGTCCTTTTTCTCTCTCTAGTCTTTGGGCTTCCATTAGAACTCCTCCTCAGACACAGTCTTTCTTGCACCTTCTTCAGCAATACTTCACTGTTATTCTACTGGATCCCTATTGATGTAGTGTTAAGGTACGGAAGAGAAGAATCATTCTATAATCTTATGATTAAATCTCAATCTTTTGAGGCTAGCCCAGTGGCATACTGGTTAAGTTTGTGCACTCTGCTTTGGCGGCCCACAGTTTGTGGGTTTGGATCCTGGACACAGACCTATACACTGCTCATCAAGCCATGCTGTGGTAGCATCTCACATACAAAATAAAGTTTGGCACAAATGTCAGCTCAGGGCCAATTTTCCTCACCAAAAAAAAACCCACAACAAAACAAAAACTCAATCTTTTTGTGGGCCTGTGTCCCTGGACTGTGACCTTCACAACTATTTGTTAGCATTCCCTTTCATCCCATTTAGGTGAGACGGAAAGCCTAGAGGGAGCTGGAGTTGAGGAAATGCCCTTGCTCCACATAAGCTAAGGTTCTGGTATTGTCTTTTCCCTGGAGAGTAGGCCTTTGGAGAGTAGGCATATTTCACAATGGTTACTTTCCCCCTCTTTCTACAGAACTTTCTTATCTTCCCTGAGTGGAACTTTGTGCCCATTAAACACTAACTCCCTGTTTTCTCCTCTCCCCAGCCCCTGGCAACCACCATTCTACTTTCTCACAATATGTAGTCTTTTGTATCTTTAGCATAATGTTTTTGAGGTTCATCCATTGTGTAGTATGCATTGGTATTTTGTTCCTTTTTATCACAGACTAGTATTCATTGTATGGATATACCACATTTTGTTTATCCACTCACTGGTTAATGGACATTTGAGTTGTTTCTACTTTTGACTATTATAACTAATGTTGCTATGAAAGTTTGTGTACAAATCTTTGTGTGGACATATTTTCATTTCTCTTGGTTATATTTCTATAAGTGGAATTGGGTTACATGTAATTTTTAAGAAACTGCCAATCTCTTTTCAAAAGTGGCTGTACTATGTTACATTCCCACCGGTAATGTATGAGAATTCCACTTTATGCATATCCTAGCCAACATGCAGTAATTTTTGCTTTTTTAGTTATAACTTCCTTGAAAGTATATAGTGGTATCTCATTTGGTATTAATTTTCATTTCTCTGTTGACTAAGGATGTTAGGCACTTTTCATGTACTTGTTAGCCATTAGTATGTCTTCTTTGGTGAAATATCTATTCAAGTCTTTGGCCCATTTTTAAATTGAGTTATTTTATTTACTATTGAGTTGTAAGGATTCTTTATATATTCTGGGCACAAGCCCTTTATCAGATGTATGATTTTTAAATATATTTTCCAGTCTGTGGGTTATCTAATCTTCCTTTTGGTTCTAGGTTTTTCCTTTGTTTTTCTTCATTAATCACCCACCAGCTCAGCCTTCAGATGGTCAGTAAATCAGCATTACCTCTGATCCAATGGAGAATTTTCCAAAGCAGAATTGAACTGCAGCAACTCTCACCTCTGGAGCCAGTCTCAGCTGAGCCATAGCCCTTCCTACAGCACAGTGGCACTTGTCACAACCTGAGTCAGGGTCTTTCTCCAAATTGTTGATATTTGTACATAGCAGACGGTTTAGCAGACTATGAAATCAACCCAGCAGTGGTAGGTTGACATATATTAAGAGCTTCACTAGTATATATTCTATCCATCCCTGAAATTACATCACAGGTTATAAGTAACAGAGCCAGAATTTCCTTCAGTCACTAGCTTTGAATACATAAGATGAAAATCATATTCCCCAAAGATATTTCCTCCATGAATTCATATTGCTAAAGATGTGAACTTACAAAAATTTAGAAATCTCCACTTCAACCAATCAATTCAAGAACATTTGTAGGGTATTGTTCTGGGTACTACAACATTTATAGGGTATTGTGCTGGGTACTAAGAGACAAACAATGCACAAAACAAGTCCCTGCTCTCAAATAGCTTAAAGTGAATGTATACACACAAACGACTACAATACATAGCTAAGTGTGCATGGGATAGTGTAGAAACACTGGGGAAGGCTGCCTATAAAAAGTGGCATCTGAGCTAATCTTGATGAATAAGTTGGCTATCAAAGGAAGAAAGGGACTAGCATATACAAATGTATAGAAGCTGACGCTCCTAGGGAAAGTCAACAACACAGCATATATTCTGGAATAGTGTAGGATGATACAGTGAAACAAAGCTGGAAACTGAGGCTGTAAAGAACCAGCCTTTCAAGGTTTATTGACCACCTACTGTTCCCAACATTGCTAGGTAATCTGATGGAATGGTTCTCAAATTTTTGTATTTGTATCATCTAACAATCACTACTCTCTCAAAAGATTTAAATTTTCTTTTATGAAGACATTAATGAGTTCACAGGTAGTGTATTTGTCATTTATGATTAGTTTAAAAGGCATTAAATATGCAACATAATGTGGTTGATAGTAAATTTGTAACTGCGTATTTTAAAAGATTATTCTGAAAAATTATTTTGTAAGAATAGAAAAATTTTAATACCTTATGATAATTTTTCTGATTGTCTATGAAGAAGGCCCATGTTTTTGGACATTAATAAAGTCTTCTCTTCACATGATATGTTATTCAAGAACACTTCAGATGTGTTATTATATAATGACAAAATCCTTTAGATGTGTATCAACTAGTTACATGTTATATTCACGGTCTTTTGTGAATCATTAGTTTTGTTTAAAAAGATGACCTATTTTGAGCCTTTGTATGGGTACATTTCTGTTTTTGTGGGGAAAAAGGTGACTTTAAAACTGTCCCAGACAGAAAAATAATGGTTTATTAGGAATATGTCACATTTTGGTGTGAGCTACTGTTACTGTATTTGTTTGTTATAAAGGTGAAAGGTTAATATTCAGTGCAGTTTTCAATAAAAATTTCTAAGTCCTGAATTCAAGCATATCTCACCAATGTAAAAATTATCTACTTGAGATGTTAAAAAGCAACTGAATTTTCAATTAATCAGTTTCTAACTCCATTACTCATGGGTTCAAACTTAAACAATTATTGTTTTCTATCTGCCTAATCCATAGTCAGACTCAAGAATGCTGACAATTACTTCATGTGATGAAAATTTAATTTTAAGAGTAGAAAGTAGTATAAATTTTGCTGTTATGATAATTTTAAAGCACACATATAAGTAAATCACAATAGTATTTTTAATAAATGAGGTTGGTAGGACGTGGCATGGAAGTAGAAATCCTATAGGCTGAGCACTTGAAATTCATGACTACTTTTTTTTTTTTGAGGAAGATTAGCCCTGAGCTAACATCTACTGCCAATCCTCCTATTTCTGCTGAGGAAGACGGGCCCTGAGCTAACATCTATGCCCATCTTCCTCAATTTTATATGTGGGACTCCTGCCCACATTCCTTGATGAGTCGTGCCATGTCTGCACCCACAATCTGAACCGGTGAACCCTGGGCCACCAAAGCAGAATGTGTGAACTTAACCACTGCGACACGGGACTGGCCCCTCATGACTACTTTTATCCCCACTTTTATTTGGCCTAATGTGGCAGTGAACTAAAATATTTTTAGAAAGCAGAGAGGAAGGTGTTATGTTGGTCGCCTCTCTCTTTTTGCTTCCCTCCCTTTTAAGGGAGCAAGAGAAATGCAGAGCAAAACAAATCAGTTCTGCCCAGGCTCTACCCCATTCCCTGGTTGTAGGTGACAAGCACAAATGGATGAGTTCACAAAGAATTACACAATGTTCAAGCTGATGCAATCAGAGAAAGATGGCATGGAAAGATGGGGAGAAATATTGTCAATAGGACTTGCTAACACATAGGGCAAGGAGGGAGCGAAAGGAAACAGGAGTCAAGGATGACTTAAGGCTTTTTTAGCTTGCACAAAGGGAAGAAGGAAGTGGCCATTTCCTGAAATCCAGGACAAGCAGGGTGGACAGGTGCAAATCAAGAGTTTGTGTTTGGGGTCTGCTGTAATTAATTAGGTAATCAAGTAGAGACAGAACTAAGCAGTTGGATATATGAGTCTGGAATTCAGACAAGAGGAAAGGGCTGTTTTAATATATATATAAATTTCAGAGTGATCAGTGTATACACGGTTCATAAAGCCATAGGACTGGACGCAGACACACAAGGAGGGAATGTAGATGAGGAGGGAGCAGAAGGTTGGAGAAGTAAGCATCAGGGTTTACTCAGCAGCCGTCAGGAAGAAGAGGAAGAACCAGCAAACGAGACTCAGGAGTGACCAGTGAGGTATACAGAGAGAATCCAGAGAGAGCTGTGTTCCAGAAGCTAAGGGCAGGATGTGTTCACTGTGACAAACACAATGAGGACGGAGAACCACTGTTGTGACAGTCGTTTTAGTGGAATGGTGGGATCCTAAACAAAATAAAGGGGAGTAAATAGATACAGCAGTATTGACAGTTCTTTTCAGGGAGTTTTGCTATAAAGGAAAAGGAGAAATGGGGCAGTAACTAAAAGGACATAGAGGTTCGAGCAGAGGAGGATTTATCATGAAGCAAACGAAGCTTAAGTTTCAGGACTTCTCACCTGCACAGGTTCCTTCTGTAGCCCTAGGAGCGGCCCTAATAATGTGTTTATGTGAAAATAGGTTTTTATAAAATTTCCAAAAATAAGATATTTTAAGGACAATAAACCAGTGTCTCCTTTCACTCCAACTTCCCTCCATCAAGTGCTCTCTGCCTCTGGCTGGCTGCAGACACTACTGGAATTGGACTAATGAAGGGCTAAGTTACATTAGGAATATATGTAATTTGGGTTTACATTTGTTTTAATTCTGAAAACAAAAAAAAATATTTTCAAGAATAACAAAAACAATAATTGCATTGAATTGAGAATTATTTTCCTCTTTCTCTACCACTTAAATCCTGAAGAACTTGAGTGAGAAAAAATAAAATTACCTATCCAAGTCTAAACTACTATGATAAGGGAAGTGGCGTAAATTCTTGCAAATTTCTGGTCACTAAGATATAAGTGGATGCCCTTATTCTTGTCTGTAGTCTAGATGTGCTCATAATTTTCATCTTTTGAAGAAATATGTAACAATGTGAAGGCAAATTTGAGAAGGGATGGATTTTTAAAAAGAAAAGAAATGCTATGAGATATTAAGGAAGGTGACTCAGCAAAATATGCATCTTTTTACAGTTGATGCCTAGTCTATCAAGAACCAAACCTCTTTATTAAACCTAGTAAAATAGAATTAGCAAAGAAGTTATATTTCCATTAGAATTTCTTAGAGTTTTCTGAAATAACTCAACAGGCATAATTTGGTTAATATTAATTTGAACCACTCAGTGGCAAAACTTATCTCTGTAAAATATAGTATTGTCTGAACACTAGAATTTATGATGATGCACATGAAATAGTAATAAGTGTGGAACTTCTGTTTTTTTCCATAGATCTCTAAATGAATTTTTATAAACGGCTGGATTTTCATACAACCCTTTCCTAGTGTAATACACATACATGGTCATTCAGTCTCTCCTAGAAGAACGTGAGGGACACAGAATCTGCCACTTTCACAAGGAGCCCATATTTTTGTGTCTCACTCAGCTTCATATTATAGCAAGGAGCGCCATGACTGCAAACATGGAGCAGAGTCTCTAATCGTAGACATGTTGCTCCTATACTCATTCTCCTTTTCGTTTTTACTCTTTTCCTTAATTTCCCCCCAGTTCTCACCTTTTGGTCTCCACAGGCATTTTGTTTTCCTTTTTTGACATTGATAATAGACATTTAAAAGAGCCTAAAGTAAAAGCCCCTTCCTACATGTGGGCCTCAGTGAGGAAATGCATTCCTGGAATCATAATTGCCACCATAGGAGCAAGAGAATAAGACATCTGCATAGCTGATGAATCCCACTTAAATGAACGTTGAAATGACCTCCAACTTGTGGTGGTGGGCTTCTTTTTCAAAGTGACACCAGACTCCTCCATCCCTATGACACCTGTGGATTCTCGAGAGCCTTACTCAAGTTGTTGCTTTTGGTGCCTCTTTCTTCCTAAGGACCCAACAGATGCATTACTAAAACAGTTTCAAACCCACAGCTGACTTTCTCCATTTTCACAGTCTTCATTATAAAACATCCGTTTTTGTAGTAGTTAGAAAAAGCATAACTTCCATGTTTTAGAGGTATTTTTTTCACTTCATAATATTTTTCATCAAGAAAAAGTGAAATCTATATTGCAACACGATTGGATTACAATGTAGTTAACACAGGAGAAGTGGATATTTTTTTGTCTCCATTACTCCACAGAATGAAAATACCCTCACTCATTTACCCTCTTTAAGTAAGTGAAGTTTCTAAGGTTGTAGGTAATTCCTCACAAAATTATTTTCCAACTCTAAAACAGTATCACAAATACAGTTGTGCATCACCTGATGAGGGGGATATGTTCTGAGAAATGCATCATCAGGCGGTTTCCTTGTTGTGGGAACATCATGGAGTGCACTGAAGAGGAACAAAATTTGCCACCCCAAGTGTGTCTCTTTAACATAAGTATTATTTTAGGCTGGTTATTATTTTAGAAACAAAAGACTCAGAAAGTTTTTCTTATTACCTTCCCCTTAACTGCCTAAAAGAATTCAGATTAAAAACAAAACCTGTCTCAGGAAGCGAGCTATCACCTTAGCATCACATGAACCAGGTGGTAGACAGGGAGGATCCTAGAAGAGCCTGTTTGTTGGGCTCCCCTGTGTTCTTCTGTTTCTGTGTGGCCAAACAAACACTTCTCTTCCAAACATTTGTTCCTTTTCACCAACATGTGAATTGCCTTCCTTTCCATTGAAGTCCCTGACTCTCCCCTCTCTCAACATCTTCTTTTGTCTTTAGTTGAGGATATACTTAAGGTGAGGGCTTCAGCCATTTTGGCAAGTTACTTGATTTTCCTGGGTTTCTCCCATGTATATATGTTATTGAACTTTTGTTTCTTTTTCTCCTGTTAATCTGTCTCATGTTAATTTAATTCTTAGACCAGCCAGAAGAACCTAGAAGGATAGAGGGAAATTTCTTCCTCCCATATGGTACCTACACAAACCTAGATGGTATAGTCTACTACACACCTAGGCTATATGGTACTAATCTTATGGGACCACCATTGTATATGCAGTCTGTCCTTGACAAAAATGTTGTTATGTGGCACATGACTGTAGATACAGTATTTTCATATTTTTGTGTTTGTTCAGATATTTTGCAGACCTGTTCCATCAATTGAGGTTTATATTTGAGGGTTAACCAGACATTAGGGAGAAAATAAGAGCTTACAATAAAATGAGGCAACCATTAGATTTCTCCTACTTAGCTGAAATGTTTTCTTCAGGATGTCAACCATAATTGACCTGAATTCTGGGCAAGGAATGCAGAACGATCATTGAAATACTGATCAAAATTCACAGGAAGTTGGCAATGATTTACTCTTGAATAATATTATATTTGATACACACAAAAGAATATATATAAAATATATATGTAAATTATAAAGTATGATACAATTCACCTAGCAAAAGGAGAACATTACCAATATTCATGACCTACCTATGCCATCTTCCTATCTTACCAAAAAAGGTAACCACTATCACAAATTTTGAGTGTATCATTATATTCCTTTCAAAATCTTTTTTTTACCATTTATGTATGTTATTCTTAACCAAAACATTGTTTCATTTACTTGCTTTTGAGCTCATTTTTTAAATGGTATAATGCAGCATGGACATACCAGCTGTTTGATTTTCTCTCATTTAACAGTATAATGATTTTCTAAAATTTATAAATGTTTTACATGCAATTATATTTGTTTATTTTTTGCCACTGTATAATGTTCTATAATATATGAAAATTTTTCTATTCATTCTCTTGTCAATGAGCATTTGGGTTAGTTAATGGTTTTGCATGTTTTTGCTTAAATTGTTATATTTTTACTTTCATAATTGTGTTTTTATTTGATCACTATGCAGTCATTATGAATGGTACGTAAAGATATATTTAAATTTAAGTACCAAAAATCTAAAACATCATACAGTTGTAATTTTTTTTTAAATAGTTAATCCAGTGATAAAAATTTGGAGGCAAGTTGTCCTTTAAATATATTAGACACTAATATCTTCAAATATTGATAAACTGTTACATTTAAAGCTCCACTAATTCACAATTTAGCATCATACACACTACATACCCTAAAATTTCCAATCTTTAATGGAACATTAACAGTTCTGATAGGGATAGCCAAGATTAGAGAGCAGTTTTCTTCAGGAGCAATTCTTTCTCTATATGTAGGGAGCAACAACATGAAGATAGACACTAAGTAGTTTGAAATATTTAAGGCATATTAAGTGAATAACTGTGACTCCAAATCTCTATTTAGTTATACTTCAAAATATAGCTTATGAAAGCTGCCTCCCTATCAAGACAGTCAAAGCCTCTCTTAAGTCAATATCCCAACAGGTTTTGGTTGTTCAGAAAAATAAATAACCAGCACCTGATTTCTTCTTTTAAAAAAAGTATGTACACACACACACACACACACACACACACACACACACACAGTGTCAGAGGAACTGGTGTCCCTTCCTTGTAAAAATATGTTTTTAGAGCTATTTTTAAAATTTTGCATTTACAAAATAGATTATAAAAATATTTCTCTGGATTGTAATAAGGATACAGGAACCACTAAGACTTGATAAATGATATTAATCAGACTGACTTTTCTGTCTCCTGCTTAACTAGAGGCTGAAGGCTACTCATTTTTACTTTCTTCAGTTTCTGCAGGTCGTTTGCCTTTAGTTTCTTGGATAGCCATTTCAGTCGGTTTGCCGTTTGCTCCCTTTTTTCATTTGCAATTTTTTGGCAGAACACTTACCCTTTCTTATTGCCCTCTTTGGTTTGGTTTCAACTTCTTCAGGAACTGGTTTAGATGACAGCCTTGCCAATGTCCTCTAGGGCTCTTTCTTTACTATCCCTTCTTGGCAGTGGTTTGTGGTGAGGAGGGCAGGTGCCTGAGTGCCCATGGCCACAACACTTTGGGAACCTTCACAAAGCCAGGTTGTATGATTACTGCTGGTAAAATCATCCATTAGGTTTGTTTTTGTTCCAGTTTATTCACTCAATTGTTTGGTAAATTATACACTCTACTTTTATGCTTTGCTGCTCTTTAAACTTCACTATGATACCTAATTTAGCAAAATCTAATTTAATCTGTATCTTAATATTCCTCATGAATAACATAAGTACTTTAGGATGCTTTATTTCTAAGCATCCCTCATCAGCCCAATTTATATACTCTCCATGTGTAGTATTTTAAAATATAAACCACAAAATGTTTTATCATTATTAATTAATAAAGTTAATGTTCATTTAGATTTATATAAATGCTTACCCCTAGCTTTTCCTAGCTTCATCCTAGCTTCTTGCATATCAGATCTTCCTACTAGAGTCTTGTGCCTTTCTCCTGAGATAACCTGTTGTTGGTGTAAAGTTTTTCCATTTTTGTTCATCTGTAAATATTTTTACTTTACTCTTGTTTTTAAAAGACCATTGTTCTCGGTACACAGTTCTAGGCAGACAGTTATTTTCTCTCAGTAATTTGAAGCATTCATTACATTGTCTTCTGGCCTCCATTGGTGTTCTTGAGAAACTGGCTGTCAGCTAATTGTGTTCTTTTATGGATGACCTGTCTTTTCTCTCTGGTTGCTTTTATGATCTTCTCTTTGTCCTAAGTTAATTGCAATTTTACTACTGTGTGTCTAGGTGTGAAGTTATTATTTTTTTAGTCATTTTTCTTGTGATGCACTATGATTCCTGTATCTGTGGGTTCTTGTTCTCACCAGTTCTGCAAAATTCTGTCATATTGTAGCCTTAGAAGGAATGAGTAGATATAACAGAGGAGACAAAATATTCTACAATATATCTCAACCTCTTTTTACGTTTTTAAAGGCATTGTCTCTTTACTGCATACTAGGTAATTTCTTCAGTTTTATTTTCCACTTCACTAATTCTCTTTTCAGCTGTCTTTAATGTGCTATTTAACCTAGTTATTGAGTTTTTAGTGTAAAATTTAAGGAACATACAGAAAAAAAACATAAAACATAAGTGTATTGTATAATGAAGAATCATATAGGAAGCACACTTGTATCATCTTCCAAGTCAAGAAATAAAACAAAAGTACCCCAGAAGGATGTGTGCCCCTTCTTAATCATATCTCTCTTCCATTCCTTAGAAGTAAATATTTGAAAGAATTTTATAGTAATAATGTGTTTGTTTTATACTTTTACCACTTATGTATATAGATTTAAACAATATAGTTTGTCTCCTTTTGAACAAGTGGAATTGTATTGATATATTCTATTATATCTTAGTTCTTTTGCTCAAAATTATGTTCATAAGATTCATTGAAATTGTTGCTTGTAGCTCTGGTTGATCAATTTTCACTCCTGTATAGTCACATTTCTAATACTTACTCAACACAGGCATACCTTGGAGATACTTCAGCTTAAGTTCCAGACCACTGCAATAAAGCAAATATTGCAATAAAGTGAGTCACACAAATTTTTTGGTTTCCCAGTGTATATAAAAGTTATGTTTACACTATACTGTAGCCTATTAAGTGTGCAATAGCATTATGTCTAAAAAAGACAATGTACATACCTTAATTTAAAAATATTTCATTGCTAAAACATGCTAACCATCATCTGAGCCTTCAGCAAGTTGTAATCTTTTGCTGGTGGAGGGTAATAATTAGTAGAAAATGCATTATCTGTGAAGCACAATAAAGCAAAGCACAATAAAACAGAGTATGCTTGCAGTCCCAAGTGTCTAGTAGTTGCCATATTTGAAAGTGCAGCTCTGTGGTATATACCTAGGAGTGGAATTGCTGGGTCATAGACTATGCCTATCTTTAACTTTAAAGGACAACAGCAAAATGCTCTTCAAAGGAGTTGTACCAATTTACACTCTCATCAGCAATTTATGAGACATAATCCATTGAATTTTAACTTCAACATTTCTATTTTAATTTCTAAAATATATTTTTCAGTTCTTTGAAAATCAAGCCAGTCTTTTCATTTTTGTTAGTCTTGTTACTTGCTCATTTTTAAACATTTTTTATATTTAACGTTTTATAGATATTCATTTCATACTCTGTATCTGATAATTCCAATATCTGAAACCATTAGGTCTCTTCATCTGTTGTTGTTTCTGCTGATTCTTACTCATGGTTGCTTATTTATGTCTTTGGTAATTTTTAAAATAATGTATTTAATTTTTAATGACATTAATTTCTAATAGTAAATATCTTATACACTTATTTGATCTGAGAGTGATCTGCCACTAAGAGTCCTAGTAACTACTTATGCTCTGCTGTGGTTTCTTGTGGGTTGTGAGAGGACAAAAGTCATGCACAGGGGATTAGAGTTGACAAATATTAGGAGTAATAATTATTCCATATGCTTTTTTACATTTCCCAAATTTCTTACCATGACCACATAATGCTTTTAAAACCACACAATAATGTTAAAATAACCATGGAATCAGAATATTTGCCAACCACAATAAAGCTCAATTAGTAACATTTGATTCTATGTTATGAGGTGGGATTTTAGGGCCCTTCCCAGGAGGCTACTTATTGAAGATTATGGTATCCTCTTTGTGATTTTCTGTTCCACACTGTGCACAACTCTATCAGCGCAGGGGCTTAAAAGGGAATGCTTTCCTCTAGGGACGATTTTTAAAATATTGTTTCTACTATAAACCAGGCGTTCCTACCATCTGGGACTACTTCACATCCCGCCTAGGACCTCTGGCTTAATGCTGGAGTCCTTTCTACCACTAGATATAGCTAGATATTTTTTAAATTTAAATGGCTGTGGAGGAATGACTTTGGGTAAGTATGAAATGGCTTATAACTAAGGAAAGGAGACCAAAATGCAAAGAAAAAATCAGGGCGGGGAGTAAAGAATCATCAAACTGTAACTGGGAATTAATTACGAGAGTTGGAGATAAAAACAGATCTTTAAGCAGACGACTAATTTCCCTATGGACACATTCTCTGGCCTATGGCTTCTTAATCAGTCAAGCACAAGACCCAGGCGAGAATTTCCAGGTAGCTGTTCCGTCCAAAGGCTCCATCCTAAGTACTGATCCGGAGGTCAAGGTCCACCTTTGTCCACACTCCCAGAACATCGCGGGTAGGTCTTCCAGGATTTTTGGCATCCTGCAGGGAATGATGGTCAAGGTATGCAGTTTCATATTAGAAAACAAGAGGCTAGTGGTGGTGTGGGTAGAAGATGGAACTATATCAAACAGATGAATTAGTTTAGGGGTTTCAAATATTTAAGTATTAAATAGTTTTTGTTAACATTTCAGCATTTGGGGCAGAAGGTTGAATTTTCTTAGTTGCAATTCCTCTTGTGATTTTTCTGGAGGGTAAGACTGTCCTCTGGAAAGGGCTGTTGTCCCCTTGGATTCACTTATTTTAAAAGAGGACAATTTGGTAATAACCGTTTCAGAGAGTGATCCGTAGCCGGCCGCACTGATTACCCAAGAAGTTTTAAACGTCAGAGACAGCAGCCGGTGCCTTTCACAGCACATGACCTTCACCGGAGGTCTCCCCACGCTGAGGTTTGGAGGAGGAGTTTCAGAAATGGTAACTGCAGCCCACAGCCGGGCCTTCTCGGAGGCCCACGCCCCCTTCCTGCGCCGGCAGAGACCGCGAGCCGCTTCCCCGACACAGCGCGGACGGAAACCCGCGGCGGGCGCGGCCGGCGTGCGGCGGGCCGCAATGCGCAGGCGCGGGGGGGCCCCCCTCGGGAGTGGACCGAAGCAAGCGAGGCTGCACGCCCCGCCCACCACAGGCCCGCGGGCTCGTTTCTGGCATGGAGCCGGCCGGCCTGGGGGAGGCGGTGGCCGGGAAATCGGGGTTTAGGTTTCCTGCAGCTTTGTCTAGCTGTACACCCACAACTTGTACCCCGAGGCTTCTCAGCCTTCTGCCACTTACCCAGCCATTCTAGAACAGCCCCGCAGCACAGCCATCCTGCAGCTGCTGGTGCCCTGCCTGGCATTCTTCTTCTCCGGGGCTGTTTTCTGAGCTGGGGGGCTCCCTCCCGCCCCCTCTTCCCACTGCAGTGTAATCCCTACAGACTTGAGAAGGGTATGGGGCGGAAGCGACCGTTAATTTGCAGTGTAGGGTGGGAATCAGACTCCCATCCAGGCTTCTCCACTTCACAGAGTGTGATGTTGGGCAGGTTATTTACTTTCTAAGCCACCTTTTGAAATAGGGGCACACATTCTAGAACGTTAACGTAGTAACCCCAAGTCAGTCCTCTCTGTTTCTTCCACTGCGGTAAGTTATAAAGGCCTACCTCATCTACACCTAGCCAATTGAAATGGTCCCTGAACTAGCAATTTTAGGTAGTACCTTCCATAAAATTCATCCTATCCACTGCTGCCAAATTAAACTTCATAAAACTTAATCATTATTCTCCATTTCCATCTCCAATTAATAAACATTGGAAAATGTCGCCAAACTGTCTTTTCAACTTTATCTCACCCTACTCCTATTTCTCGCTGATTGTACACAGAGTTTTCGGCCTTTATACCTTTATTTGTGCCCCTTTCTTTACTACACAGTTCCCCCTTCCAAATTTCTTTAAAATTCTACCCATACTGCATAGCCAACTCAAATGCCACCTCCTTCAGGAAGCCACTCATGATTTCACCAATGTCCTTGTTCTCTTTGAGACCCAAGCCTTTTAATTGTTATGGTACCTGACACACTGTTGTGGATTGCAGTTGGGCATGTATTATCCTTTCTACTTTTTCTTATCACACATTTTAAGGTCCTTGAGAGCAGGAATCATGACTTTTTCTTCCTTGTATCCGCAGAAGAGCTTTCCAAAATATAAATTAAAAATAAAGGGGGCAGGGGCTTAAAAGCTTCTGATCATTTTCATTTTGATTGCAAGACTCAAAAACTTTCCTTTGAAAGTGTAATTTTAAGATTGATAGCTACAAATTAACTGTAAATGGAGAGTAAGGGGACTAGAACTGCCTTCTCAGTCCCCTACTCTGCATCTCCAGTACAGGTGCTTTCACGTCTTCCTTCATTTCTTCACAACAGTCCTGCGAGGGAGGCATCATCCTCACGTACTGATGAGGAAACTGAAGCTTAACAGAGACTTCCCTAATGGACCACAGCTTTGAGTGGCAAATCTAGCACTTTGAACTCCCTTTATCAGCATTACTTAATGAAAAACAGTAGAGGAATTAGTACTCCTACAAGATCCCTTTCCAGAAATCAAAGGAGATGATGTTCACAAATGCCCTTTCAAAACTAAAACATGTTAAGCAAATGTAAGGTATTAATTATAAGGAGGATGCCATAATAAGTAAAACAAACATATCCAATTTCTATCATTTAAGCATAATGCCTTGAATAAAGTAGTGGACTAGAGATCATTGATAGGCATTTTAATCTTAATGTTCCATGTTGATGTACTTTTCAAAAAATAGTGGGCATTTAGCTATTGTACTGGCAGGGGGCTATACTGAGTCCATTACATATCAATTATATAATTCAATATTCATATGGCACTAGGAAATGTTTTGCAACAAAAGTCAAAGATAAGACATGGTCCCTGCCCAGAAGGCTTGCAATCTGAAAGGCATTAAGATACAGGGGATATAACTATAGGGACAGAAAACTTTATCTTTAAAAAATTGTTTTGGGGGCCAGCCAGGTGGTGTGTGGTTAAGTTCGCGTGCTCCGCTTTGGCAGCTCGGGGTGCACTGGTTTGGATCCTGGGTGTGGACCTATACACCATTCATCAAGCCACATGGTGGCAGCATCCCACATAGAACTAGAAGGACTTACAACTAGCATATACAACTATGTACTGGGGCTTTGGGGAGGAAAAAGAAAGAGGAAGATTGGCAACAGATGTGAGCTCAGGGCCAACCTTCCTCATCAAAAAAAATAAAAATAAAAAAAGTACTCTCATAAAAAAAGTTGTTTTGCATGAAAAATTTCCAAGTCTTTGGTGATAATCAATGAAATGCCTCAATGAAGCAGGTTTTGGAATGGGATATTAAAGGGAAGGTACTAATTTGGCTACTGAGAGGAAGACTGACTTGTTTTCTAGGATATAATAAACTGACTCTCAACTGATGGCAAAAAGATGCTTCGCTGGGTATCAGAATATTTTGGGCCAGAACAAAGAGGCTATGAAGTTTCAAAACAAGATGGCATCTTCTGCCCTTGATTTAAGTTCCTTTATTTTTAAAATTCAGTTAACACTGAAGGGAATGTGGGCCTTTTCAGTTTTTAAAAGGGTGAACACTTTAAACAGAGAGATGAGAGGTACCAAGATGAAGACCAGGAAAAATAAAGTGGTGCTAGATTGCTAGCAATGTGGTGCTAGAAAAAACTTGGGAAAACAACAGAAATAAGGGGGAGGAGTCAAAGGAAAAGATCACAAAGCAATGAAAGAATGAACAGGATGACAAGGTTAATTAGGAGGGTCAGCAGAGGAGAAGGCTTAAGACAAAATTTGTCCTAGGAGAAATCATTTCAGGATGGAATCTAAAACTCCTACTGAAGCAAAAGACAAATTTAAAATAATTTTGATTAAAAAGGGAAAATATACTGTAAAACATTTATTTAATAAAAATAATTTTATAATCTATACAGAATTGAATAAAAATTACCAATTATTTCCACACTTATTTGCAAAACGGCATACAACTTGCAAATTGGGGTCAGCATTCTACAAATACGGCCACACACCAAATTGTGAACTTATCATTTTCTTAAATAAGTAAAGGTTCTGGCTGTGTGCCACAGTCTTCAAATTAAATTCCAGGGAAATATTACTTTGGTAATGTGAACAATTTGTACCACTATCTATTTTATTAAAAAAATTAAAATCCCTCAAACACCACTTTTCTGCTCATTTGAGTAAACAACTCCCTATGTAGCAAGAAAAAAAAGACAAAATATAAAATTAGAGGTTGCTACTTTTATGACATCACTACCCCTTCCCTTCCTTAGCTAGTGTTCTCTTCCTTTCCCTTAATCTGAAAGGAAGGCAAATGGGAAATGACCTCTTCTTATCCTCATTCACTTACTTCTAGAATTCCTGCTTAAACCAAATAAATATATCAATTTTGCAATCTTGACACTATTATTCACACTGTTTAGCTGTGTCATTCTAAAAAAAGTTAACACCCAGCTGGAAGCAGCTACCTAGATCCTTTTCAAGGGAAGGCTTTAAAATAGTTTTCATGTCTCACATACTCTAGCAGCCACTTGGTAGGCTGATTTCAGAATTAAATGTATACAGAATAATATTTTTTCAAGTTAACTTGGAAATGGACTCATGAGCAATTCTTATTTTAAGCAAATATTCAAGATGATCCACCCTTAGACACAAAGGCAGATTTAACGTACAAAATGCAGGAACCAAATCTATCCTAGTTCCTGCTCCATTATTAATTAGTGAAACAATTAAAAAGAGGCTCAGTTGGTGAAAAAGGCTTTGGAATAATCCAACACCTAATGACATCTTTATCTTGGATAAGAAGAACAAATAATATAAAAGCTATAAATGGGGATGAAGTTATTAAAAAAAAGACTTTTTCATTTAATTCTGGAAATAAAAGGGAATGCAAATACAAAATGGGCTCGTTGTCTTTAGCCCATATACTAACCTTTCATCATGGAATTAACAGTCCTTCATACTGAAGAATAAAAGACAAACAAACCTACCTTTAAGTTTTCTGATTAGGTCTCTTCATTTAGATTATTAGTAGGCTTCAAAACTTGCCTTATTTTCTAACTATATGAGCTTCTCTGAGAAGCATATGAATAAGCAAAACTGTACTTCTAAAGAAAATCTACACAAATATATAATCGTCAAGATAAGAACTGAGAACATTCATATAATGAATTTTTAAAAAATAACTTATTAGAAATGACATACACTCCTTATAGGACAGAACACCCAACCAGAGCAAATATTGCCAGTGATAGGAACGACTTTCATCTGTAGAAACACAAATGCACATGAGTAACACAGAAATAAGACTCAAGTTGAACAGGGGCAAGTGCTGTTAGAACATATTTCTATCCTGACCTGTGACATCTTGTGACCCCTGTGAAGCCTTGGTCCCACCAGCCAAGCTTCTGGCTAAGCAGATACAGAAGCATCTGCCCTATGAAACATCAAACTCACCTGCTATCATGTGTATAACAGCACGTGCTGCTTGAGTGCTCTTGACTACTTGGTTTTCAAAGTCAAGTTTGTTTTTGAATCAGAAAAAAGTCAGACTTAAATTAGCTCTCATAAATAACCCACAAAATAAACTTCACTTCTGGCTCCTCTGAACAGTATTATGTTACTCCAGGAACACATGACATAGTCAAGCGGCTGCTCTGAAGCCATGAAATACACATTCATAAATATGTGTCCACATCTTCAAAAATGAAATACATCCAGGCACAGTGCTGTGCAGAGTTCTTGCTAGAAGCAGCAGCTCGTCAGCAGTATATTATGAAGTGGTTACTTGAGAACTTGATTCTGGATCTTCCTGCTTTCTGTATTTCTTCATAACACTGACTGCACCATTAACCAGGAAAACCACAGCGATGAATGCAAAATAACCGGCGTAGATCAGAAACTAGAGAGGGGGAAGTAGCAATTCATAGAATTATCAATTAGAAGATGAGCTGTCCTCTTACATACCTGTGAACATATACTGCAATTAAAGATATATTCAGTTTCTCCATAAAACTTCAAAAAGCATTGTGTGCTTACACAGTGTGCCGGGTACTGAAGATACACGGAGGCAGCAGTGCGGTGGGACTGAAGCCAACTGAAGCCTGACTACCTCCCTCACTAGCTGGGTGACCTTGACTGAGACACTTAATCTCAGAGCCGTGACTTCATTTACAGAATGCAGTTCATATTTCCTTCTTTACAGCATTGATGGGAAGGGATGAGATCATGAATGTAAACGTTTATTAGCACAGTGCTAATACTGTTAATACTATTGTTTTAATTTTTATTGCTGTTATTGTTATACCTGAATCCTGGTCTCCACCCTCAAGCTGACAGGTGGGTATGACTAACAGGCCAAGTTCTGAAGATCAAGAACTTCTATTCTTCCCCAGAAGAGGGCAGTGGAAGGTCAACTATATACCCTTATAGGATTACTTTAAGAATCTTCCCTAAGCCAAATTTTTAATGTGACCATATAGTTACAACTTCATCATCATTATCTTCTTAAAACTTACTAAATACTTATAAGCTAGCTCATAGGTGCAACAAGAATGTTACTCTAAGTCTCTGGGCCAGGTTCTTTCAAATTTGTATACATTTTCCTGTAGGAAACCTGCTAATTAATCACGGCAGTTAGAGTTTCAGCGTAGCCCACAAAATTCTATTATTCCACAAGTTTAAACCCACCATTTCCGTAGCAGGATGACAAGCACTTGGTTTCTCTCCCACCCTCCATCCCAAATGTCAGCACCTATCCCTTGAGAGGTCTTCTCGAGGTTTTTATTGCTGGTAGTAATTGGGAAACATACAGAAAGATTACTAGTAAGCTCCCACTCATCTGTTCTCCCCACCACGCCCCCTTTTGAGGCCGCATAATGCAGTGGGAGACATGTAGGCTTGAGAGTTAGATGCTAGTTTCAATCATAGCTCTGCCACATTATTATTATCTGTGTGACCTTAAACAACACTTAACATTACTTATCTCTCAAACTCATTTTCTCAATTTCTCATCCTGACAACACTTGCAAAATTCTATATAATGTACCTGGCACGTAGAAAGTGCTATATGCACGTTACCTATTATTATTATTATTTCTCTTTTAAGTCTCTTCAATAAAAACAAAGTTAATTACTGATAACATGTTGCGTTTTTGTATTCTAAGAAAATTAAGATGCAAGTATGGAGGGAATAATGGAGAAGGAATCATTTGGGCTGGGATGGGGGTGGGGCTGGCACTTCTTGATTCAATTGCCCATTTTCAAAGTACAGAGCAAGCCCTACCTACAAACTCACAATGCATGAAGGCATATGCAACTATACCATTCCTGAATGAATAAAAATATTCACATTGTCTTTGGGTGTTTGTGCAGGTGTTTCTCAATCGGACATATGTTAAGAATCATAAGGCTACTCATCAACAGCCAAGTCATCACCTTGGTATTTGGGTGGGGGGTATTTTATATAAAGAAGGGAGGAGACTTAGAGAGCTGTGAGAGGGATACAGCATTCCAGGCACAGAATGAAAAATGGAGGAAAATATTGGATGAGGAAGCAGAGAAGTTGGGCTTGGAGGAACCAATATTACCTCTCAGCTCCACCAGGCTGGTTAGTCACACTCAGAAATGGTCTAGGGCCTCATCAGAAAGATGACGGTCCCAACATCCTCCAGGTAGAAAAGACCTAAGGATGGGGGATGACTGAAGGAAAGAGGGAACACTTTCACTTTTTATTTTATATCTGTCTATATTGTTTGAATCTGTTTTCAAGCATGCTCCACCTCTGCCACCCTGATCAAATCATAACATCTGCAGTGTTGAATCAGAGATCTTACCTGAGTGGTAATTTCTAAGCCAAGGCCACTGGCATCTACCACAATTAGAGTGAGCAGAGTCTGAAGTGCGAGAGCAATGAAGGTGTTTACACCAAACACTAGGGCGTAGCGCTCCATGCTGAGGTTTGCCGCAATCTGAAAACTGAAAAAATAAACAAAAGAAGAATAAATAGACAAGAATTACTTCCTGGGTAGTTACAATTTTTACTTTAAACGTGAAGACTATGCCCTTCTTTCTGTTAATTCCCTTCACAACAAAGTGAAAAGTATTTTGTTGCTTAATGATGTAAATCTCACACAAATATCTAAAAACAGCAGGAACATGTGAATGAGAAAATAAATGAACCTTGCCTAAATGCTTCCCCAGGAGAAAAACCGCTGATGCACATACAGTACAATGCTTTCTCCCATTTGCCTCTTTTTAACTAAAAAATTTGTTTGTAAAGAAACCAAAAAGTTTATCCTGTCACAAGTTTTCCTAATGCTTTTTTGAATCAAAATACATACGTTGCTATAGTGATGAGTAACATGTAGATGATTCTGAAGACCACGTAGGATGCGTAGCACACCCAGATGGTCCCTGCAGTGTCCATGATATACACTGTGGCAGCAATCAGGAGAGAAAACAGAGACAGTGCAATTTCTCCCCAAGTTGACCAGGATATTTTTATGTAACCAACTGCAAACACGGCAACAGCACCTACAAAACAAAAAGAGAAAAGTCATCCAGTTATTTTGCTAAACAAATACTATTTCAGTAAATTAAAAATTCAGCTCAGATTATTATATTTTAAAAGCTTTAAACTTACAAATAGCATAGTTCAAGATTATGGAGGGCCTGAGGGTCAGGCAGAGAATTTTGGACTTGATGGAATGAATAATATGGAGCCACTGAGAGATGATGTGAGACTGAATTAGGGCAGCTGGCAATGAGATGGAAAAGGAGGCTGTAGACCCAGGGATGCTGCTAAGGAAAAAACTACTGAGGCTGAAGCAGAGGAAAGAGTCAAAAAGAACCACTGCTTCTAGCTTGGCAACATGGCAGGATGGCTCATCTCTCCTCTTAACTGAGGAGCAGTTTAGAATATGGCAAAGGGCATCTCTGCCCCTTGGTAAATGATGGCAGTGATAATGACAGCTAAAAGGTATAGAGTGCTTTCTAGATGCCAGGGCACAGTTATAAATGCTTACAGAAATCATATAAAATCTTCCAAAAACGTTATGAAATAGGTTAACAAATTAAAGAGGGACAATAGAATATAATGGTCAAGAACATGGGCTTCTGAGTCCAAATCTTGACCTTACTGCTTACCATCTATATGACCTTGGGCAAGTTATTAACCTATCTGTCCACAGTTTCTTAAACTGTAAAATGGGGATAATAATTGCATCTATCTCAGGAATTTTCTAAGAACTGAGTTAATACACATAAAGTCCTTAGAACAGCACTTAGCACATATTAACACTTAACAGTTATTAGCTATTATTATACACTATTGTATATTGCTACTTAAAGTTTCACATCAAGTGGCAAAAAATACCCAGTAAACACAGATAATGGAAACTTGGATAAGAAAACAATTTTGAAAATCAATACATTAGGTTTCCTCAAAGGTTATAAAGAATTCAAGTTTGTTAGTCATGTCCTCTACCACTTGAGCACTTCTAAATTTTCCTCCTAACTTATAAAATCAGAGCCCCAAATAAGCAAATCATTCTTTGGGGTTACTTCTAATTTGGGAGGGGAGAGAAAATATGATTATGGTTGACTTAACCAGCAGAGGAATCTCTCTCTCCCAACCAGCCTCTCCATCCTGCACTGCTTACCCAGTAAGGTTGAAACGGCCTCCACACCACCGTTATAGATAGCAGCATCGCGAGAAGGCATCACCACCTCCCACAGGCCCTGTGTGTAGTTCACAACTTGAAAATAGCCACAAGTGGAGAGGGCCCACCACACGGACCAGCAGAGCAGAGGGCGAGAGGAGTAGCACACAGAGAAGTCATTCCACAGTACCCTCAGCACAAGGAGATGGTCTGGCTTGGGTTCCTACACAGCAAAAGGGAAGAAAGCTCAAACATCTTGAAGGCAACCACACAGAAAGCAATATATATATACATATATATATATATATATATATGCGTGCACACACACTTCACTTCTTAGAAATTACATTTATCTCCTCTGGGGAAAAAATACATTCTCATACAATTTTTGCTTTAAATCCTCAGTAGCACAGCTGTACATAATCAACCCAGCAAAGGACGCATTGTTTACAAAGTGAAGGCACAAAGATGGTCAGATATTGCATACTTCAGCCAAAGGGAGATGACATTCCGCATCTCTCCACACAGTGGCAAGCAACATTAAGAATAAGGAACAACTAGTAACTCTACTAAATCACTGCTGGGTTGGAATCTGTTGGTGAGACCCTCCTATCCTTATAAATGACAGATTCACTGAACAGTAATGGTTAGGGTAGAAATCTTAGAAAGAAATAGACCAAAATACCAGCAGCAGTTCTCTACCCAGCAGTTCTGGGTAGGAGGATGATTAGGGATTTTAATTTTCTACCTTACATTTTTTATTTTACCCAATATTTATACTATGGGAAATATTAATATTATAATGAAGTAATAAAGTATAATTGAGTGGACCCAGACATTACTGAGCTATGCACCATCCCCATACGATGCCATTAAGTCAATATGAAATTCCAGACACCCTGCGAGATTCTCTGACTCCAACGGTATCAAAGTTTGACCTAATTCCTGAGCCTTGCTCAGAACATAGGAAATTTTACTTTTGTGGCTAACATGGAAAAGCAAAATGAGAACCCAAATGGAAGAAACGGGAGTTGGAGTTGACCATGAAGTAGCATGGAAGAGGCAGGACTTGTGACAGAAGCTATGTTACAGATTAATAACACCAATGGCAGCGGCATGATTCAACCTGCTCTCATCGGTCAGAGGCCACGTCTTGCATGGCAGAACCTCCAGATATAAAATGATTACTCCCTTCTGCTGTGAGCCCCTGCTCCTTTAAACAGAATCTTGTAGTAGGTACGCTTAGGTGTTTGCAACACCAAGTTAAAAGGCACTATTTTCTCAGCTCAGTTATGTGCAGAGGGAGATTTTCTATAGTCAAACCAATGGCTAGGATGGAAATACTTGAGAACAAGTTTGCTCCTCTTATTAAGTGCTTTTGAAGGACTTAATCTTGATACTAACTCTTGCTATAAACAACAAACGTTTTTGATGATGAAAGCAAGACTCTCATTTCCTCAGCTGTTCATATTCCATTACCTGAAACATAGTAAAAATATGTAATGAGCCTTAACCAATGGGGACAAATAAAGTACATCTGGTTTCAAGGAAAAGAAACCAAAATATGTATCATGGAAAAACTCGTGCTTGAGATAGACTGAGCAAGAGATAAGAGTTGAACAGAGAAATAATGAAGAAGCACATTCCAGGCAAAGGAAACAAGAACAAAAGCATGGCAGAAGGTGCTATTGAGGTATATTTAAGAATCAGCAACACTGAAGTTTTCCCCAAACATAAAAGGCTTCTAGGACACTCTCTCCTGCTCTGGCCTGCTGTGCACTCATGTTGCTCCAAGAACAGTCATTCCTGCCTTGGCCTGGTATCTCAGAGGCCTGGTTCATAAGCCTGAAAGCAGGGCATTAGCCACCTGTTCAGAGTTGGCCTAGAGATCTTGTTCAAGAGAGATGACATTTATCTGAGTTTTAGGGGCACTGAGCTGTAAGAGGGAGGGGTACAACCATGTATGGGAGCACACCCTCTCCCTACCATCCCAACTCAGACATATCCACTGGCAGGAGTCTGACTGGAGATATCCAGAGGGAAAGGTTTTGTGACCACAATGAGGGGAAAAAAGGAGCGTCAAAAGGCAGACTATCTTCTTCACATAAGTCTCTGATTCTGGCTTTAGTGCTCAGGGCCAGCCTGGTGAGAAAGGCAGAATACAGCCCCACACAAACCTCCCAGCAGCCACTTTCACCATTATGGTTTCATTTCTTTGGATTCTGAAGGCTATTTTGACATGAAAAGACACAGAAAGATGAGTATTACATAACAATGAGTAAAACAAAAAAAACCATAAAATTACAAAACCACATGTAGATTATAATTTCATTTACTATAAAAAGTATACATATAAATACATACATATGTATATATGAAAAGAGATTTTAGAAAGAAGGTCACTAAAATGTTAATTGTGGTAATCTTTGGGTGGTACCAGTTCAGATGATTTGACTTCTTTTTATCTAGTTTTCTGTATTGTTTAATTAAAAAACTAAGTATGGGGGCTGGCCCCGTGGCCGAGTGGTTAAGTTCGCGCCCTCCGCTGCAGGCAGCCCAGGGTTTCGTTGGTTCGAATCCTGGGCGCTGACATGGCACTGCTCATCAAACCACACTGAGGCAGCGTCCCACATGCCACAACTAGAAGGACCCACAATGAAGAATATACAACTATGTACTGGGGGGCCTTGGGGAGAAAAAGGAAAAAAATAAAATCTTTAAAAAAAAAAAAACTAAGTATGAATCTTTTTTATAAAGTAGATTTTTTTTCCTCTTAAGATGATATATTTATTAACTATATATTGTAACAGTGACTACTGCAATTAGGTAAATAAAGGCCATTTTCTCCCTAAAATGCTAGGATAATCACACTGGAATGAGAACCAAGCAATGTATTATAGTTCTGCTTAATCATACCATCCCTAAGCTCAGTTTTTACTTGTTTATCACAATGGGCATCTAGCTTCACATTTCAGTTAAAGAAAAGGTTCTGATCCTGTTTTTAAAAAAAACCTTGAGAAATCATTTCTCTCCATCAAGAAATGGGAATCTCTAGTGTAGAGGTTTTTAAAATCTGGGTTAGAAATTTTGACTATGTCACTTTCTATGTGCCTTTGGGCAAGTTACTTACTTAACATAAACTTCAGATCTCTCATCTGTAAAATCAGGACAGTGATATACATCATAGAGTTTTAACAAGAATTAAATTAGATAATGAACCTAAGGTTCTTAGCACAGTACCTGGTACACAGGTCAAAATAAATGGGAGGTGAGCTGATGATGATGAAGAGGCATACCTACCTGAAGGCAGATGAGAAAAATTTCTCAATCTTGGGCTTTTTATTACAAAATGGAAATTAATGCTTATTTCAACAGTCTAGTGGAAGACTAAATTAGTGTTATTCAGTGTGTAGCAAGTGCTCAATAAATGTTGGTTTCCCTTATATTTTTATCATGACTCATTTATGCAATCAACAAGTATTTACTGAGTGTCTATGTTTTTGGCAATGTTCTAGACACTGGGAATATAGCAGAAATGTCCCTGCCTTCAAGAAACTTACATTTTAGTAAGGGAGAGAGATGAGAAACACATATAAAAGAGAGCTTATAGTACCAGTAATACAATGAAGAAATAAATAGGGTAATGGGGTAGCAAGTGACTGTGGTATGGAGAAGTAATGCTTCCTAAGAGTATTGAATAGCTTTCCGAAAAGCTGAAGTCTGAGTTGATACCTGAGTGACACAAAGCAACCAACCATGAAAATCAGAATGAAGGGCAGTCTTGACTGAGAGAACCTTCCGACTGAAGTTCTAAAGTAGGAATAAGCTCGATGTGTTTCAAGCCAGTGCTTTTTGGAACACGGCAGTAAGAGATAAGGCCAAAGAGGTTAGGAAGGGGCCAGACTGTCTTATATGCCATGATGAGAATTTTGGATTTTCTTCTACACACAATAGGAAAATATAGGGGGAGTGATAATTAGGGTTTAATGTCTAAACTGTGAAGATTTAAGTCAAGAGCTGATGATTGCAATTTAAACCACTTCTATGATATGAATTATGTGTTCCTACATATACAAGAAACTGAAGAGGACAGGCAAAGTTGCTCATGTCATGCCTGAGAAGCAGAAGGAAAAAAAGATAGTGCCTTCAGACCAATCAGCTCAAAAACTCAGGATTCTAGAGCTGAGGAAAGCTTAGTGATCATCTGATTTAACAGTCTCTACATTTCAGAGCAGCCTAACTCAATTCAAGCATTAGTGATGGAATTAGTACCAGATTCTAGTGACACCTTTCCTAATGTCCGGAAGACCAGGGGTAACTAATTCAAAGTGAAAGATTATTTACAGCCTTGCAAATAATTATCTAATGTAAAGGTACAAAGTGTTCTTGATTATTCATGCTAATGATAAAGATAACAACAGGAATTACCATGTATTGATTAGCTACTAGGAATACTCATATAAAAGCTTGACATTGCCTCATTTAATACTTGAAATGACTGTATGAGGTAGATATATGAATGAGCTAAGTATAAGAAGTGGAGTTTGAACTTACTTCTCTTTCTTCAAAATCCACTATATCATGCTGCTAGAAACGACATTAAGTACAAAGTGGAAACATTAATTTTGCTGCTGTCAGTGTTTTACAGAACTCAAATATAAATACACGCAAAGAATGCTTGTTAATAGTAAAAGGTGTCTACAAATAAAAGTACAGCTATACTAACAGATATTATTTAATAAGTACTAACTACATGTCAGGCCCCGTGCTGAAGAAGTGGTTTAATTTACATCATTTATAATGGATGCTCAACTTAAAATAAATCAGATCCAGCTATAAGCCAAGCACAGAATGAGTCCAGTTCCCTGCTTAGGTAAGAAAATCACTGGCTTTGGTGGCAATGTCAGCACCCTTCGCCCCAAAGCAATAGACTCCTTTTGAAAAGAACTCACAAATACTCTAAGGGAACTTGTGGACTGCGCTATCACTTGACTCTGTCTCCTTCATTTTCCCTTTCTGTAAAATCAAGATCAAACCACCCTCCCCACCTACCTACTCTTCTTTACCATAATTACCACACTTACAATTTATGGTTCAATTATGGGCTTTGTCAACTTAAAACGGCACTGCGATCCCCAATCCATATCCATATTCTGAACTTCCTTCAAGCTTGTCAAAGAAAAGCAGCAGTATTTGGTGGTGTACAGCTGCCAAGCAGCACTGCCTGCCTGTCACGGTGTCAGCAGCAGAGCCAAGGATTTCATGAAACTGACCTGAATCCTAATTTTTACCACACTGTAGCCGACATGATGGTTCTGACCATGACCCCACTGAAAGGCTTTATGAAACAAAGCATAGATCGAAATGATCTCATATACGCTCTTAAATTATGCTTAGTATATGTGTGCAACTCTGCACAAGTTGCTAATCTCTGCTCTCAGTCCTCAGCTCTAAAATGAGAGGACTGAAGAGATCTAAAGTTCCTTGTACTTTAAGTTGCTCTGATCATTCCATGACCTGTGGTAAGAATCTCTTCTAACTCCAAAATTTTATAATTCTTCAGCATGTTAAGTACTGGCACTTTACACATCTATAAACAACAAATATCAAGTTGGTCTAGGACAGAAGTTTTTAAAAAGGTCACAACTTATTAGTAGGTAATAAAAGCAATGTAGTAGGCAGTTAGTTATCTGCATTATAAAAAATAAACTGAAGGGAATGTGTCAGAATAAAGTGTTGTGTTACAACACTTCTGTTTCAGTTATATATAAATATATACATACCTATGAATGTACTGGTTGCTGAGTAAAATGTTCCTTACTACGTTTCTTATCCATATTCAAAAAAGTTTAAAACTCACCAGTCTATAAAAAATCTTCAGAACCATGTTAATATGTAATATATACATGTACATCTATGTATTATACATATGTGTATCATATTAATTTTAGCTAAAGCCATTTTAATCCATTTGAAACAGATAAGAATAAGGGCCCTTTTTTTTTGTTCTACTCCACGAGATCTATCAGATGACTATACCGCTTTCCCTTCTCCATCGACCCTTTGTTTACTCTCCAACATCACCTGACAAACTATGAGGGAATCAGCATTTCATTCCTAATTAATCCCTGGTAATTTTTTTATTTTGCAGGGAAAGATTCACTCTGAGCTAACATCTGCTGCCAATCTCCCTCGTTTTTTCTTCTTTATTTTTCCCCAAAACCCCAGTGTATGGTTGTATATCATAGTGTTTCCTTCTAGGTCTTCTATGTGAGCCACCACCACAGCATGGATACTGATGGACAAGTGGTGTGGTTCCATGACTGGGAACCAAACCCAGGCCGCCAGTGAGAGTGCCCAACTTTAACCACTAGGCCATCAGGGTTGGGTGTAATCCCTGGTAAATTTGACTGAAGCTGCACACAGGTGTCTCAGAAATCAAAGTGAGTTTCATGAGTGTCACCCAGGCTCTAAAAGGTGACCCAAGCTCTTTGGGATGATAACCTAAATTTCAAGTAACCAGAAATGAAGAATAGGGGTAGGCAAAGAGAGTAATTAGATCCCACATTGAAACAATCTGAGTTAACTCCAGGTAGAGAGCCAAAGACTATTCACATTGATTCTTTACTCTAATCCAGCCTACAAAGCTTATGGAGGTTGGTTTTAATGATTGACAGAGCCCATCTGCAAAACCTGAATGTTATTACGCTTATTTCCAAACTCGTCCCAGGAGACCTAAGACTAACTCAGTACGGTTGGAATAAGCTTTGCCCCTCATAGCTTAGAACCTGACAGAAAGATAAAAAGCTTTTATAAAAAATCGTAAGTGACTGGGAGAGGCAATTAATCTTCCTGGCTAGACAGAATGCATGGATGAATTATTTTGATGGCATATATCTCTCTTCTAAGGAATAATTTCATAGTCGAACTTTTAATATTTATTCCATCATCAGCTTAAATTTTCCTCTTGTGATCCTCTGTATCATTCATTAGTACCTCACTTTGGCAAAGTATCATTTGCAAATAAATATCAGATAACACTTCCAGCACAGAAGAGGAAGATAACTTTCTATCCTTAATATTCTGGGCTGCAATTCAAAAACTGGAAGTAGATATTCATCATTTATTAGAATTATTTCATCTATTCATTTAGCAAAGTTTTCTGAGCGCTTTATTTATACACCAAGTACTGGGGATAGAAAGAAGAAGAACAGACAGCCCCTGCAATCTAAGACTTCTCTGACACGAGCAATACAATGCTGTGCCAGTCTGACCTCAGAGATCATTCACTCCAGGGGAAAATATATTTGTCATCCCTAGTATAAAACTGACCTTATCTTGAATCTATGAATGAAGGAATCAATAAGCCAATTCAGAATAAAACCTGAATCCAGATGGATACAAGGTCTAGCAGGAGAAGGCTTCCTGTCCGTTTCGTCACCATTGGGGTAGCCCCCAAACAGCAACCACAAGACATTTAAGGCTAAACTCACCGGCTCCTCCATGGGACGGTCCTCCACATTTAAAGGGATTTTGGACTCAATGTCCTCCCACCCAGGAAGGTGGTTAGAAGCTGAGGTGTCAGTAACCATGCCGCCATTTTGTACCTTGATGCCATTCATTCCCTGGCAGGCAGAAGGAACGTGGTGAAAGAAAAGGCTCTTCTGTGGCATAGGCAGAAACCAGGCCACAGCAAAAGCCACAGAAACACAGGTAAGAGAGATGACATTCAGGCTAAACAAGGACCAGCCTGCCACCGAGACAAGGATTTGCCCTAGGACAGAGCCTACTGTGAAGCCCACCAAGGTGGCACTTCGACAGTAACTTGTGACTTTCTGGTACATGCTCAAGTCTACCACACTATAGATATATGAGTAATAGGCAATTTCAGTGGCTGTGGCGACGCCATAGAAGAATTCCAAGAACTGAACAGCCAGCAGTCCCTGGGCATAGAGCAGCATGAACCATGTAACAATAAGGCTGAGTCCCTGCAGCAGAACAACAGGCTTATAACGGAGGTAGTCTGTGGCAAGGAACACAGGAAACAGCAGCACCAGGTAAGAGTAAGTCCACACTGGATAAATTTCATTGAAGACCTGATAGAAAAAGAAGAAGAAAAACCCATTAGTGATATCAAAGGACCTAGAATATTCATAACAATTTATTCTTATAAAACAACTTACCAACATGTCAAATACGTCATCCTTACCAACTAAAGAAATCTCAACAACAATTCTGATAATTGTTTGGAATACACTTCCCCATTTCCACCCCATCATCTTTTTCCTAAAATCCTCCCCATTCACCAGGCCTCATTCAAAGACTTCTTCCTCCTGGAAGACTTTGCTGAAGCTGACAGTATTTGTATTGCAACATTCAAAGCTCTGTTGATACTGCTTTGTAATGTGTCCATCTCCCCAGTTACCTCATAGCAACTGGCTCTTAACCGTGGTTGCACATCTCCGAGGAGCTTTAAAAATTTTGGATGCCCAGTCAAAGGCATTTTTAAAAACCTCCCAGGAGATTTTAACATGAGCCAGAGTTGAGAACCATCACCTTATAAGGTTCCTTAAGGGTGGACTCGACATTCACCTGCACAACCTAACAACCAGCATACTGTCTGGAAGATACTTGGCTCGATAAGTGTTTTGGAAACAAATAAATGTTTTGGAAGTGTTGTCAATTCTTACTACTAACCACAGACTAAGGAGCCCTGATCCTACCATTTGACTAGGTTTCTTTGATTTTATGTTTCATTTCTCTGGGGCACAGGAAGAGGTAAGAAGGGTAAATCTGTCCTACAGTCCTGACAGGATAACTGTCTATAGATGGTAGGATAATAGGCAACTTTGATGTCCTTCTTTTCGTCTGTCTGTAATAGGACAAAAATAGAAGATTTTGCTGTTTTCTTTTTAATGTGTTTTTTAAATTGGGATATAGCAGAAATAATCTTTAAAATAAGCTTTGAACCATAAAGACCCCAGGTGGAACTTCAGTTCCATCATTTGCTGTGTGATTGTAGGCAAGCTTTTTCTAGTTCCCTTTAGCCTTAGTCTCCATTATCAGTAAAAGAGGGGTCAGACCTATGCCAGAGGGTTGTTCGTTGCAAGGATTAAATGAAAGAATACATGTAAATTAAGCTGAAACACAGACCACTTGGGACAATATGAATTAACTAAACTAATCCAACTGCCAACCCCATTCTTCCAACAACAATCATTGTAGGAGACTTTTCCCTCCTCTGACACCTATTGAGTGTCCAGCAAGGCCCTGGGGGGTCAGTCAGTCAGTTCTTTAAATGATCATTTCAAAGTCTGGATCAGTGGCCCCAATTTTTAAGTGCTTTCTAGAAGATAGCTTTGGTAACAGGCTAAATACTTTGCAATGGAGCAATCTAATCCTACACTTTGACAATCTAAGACCATGGGTAACTTTCTTTTTAACTTTCATGTATACCTCAGTTCACCGGAGTATAAAATGGTCTAATTTTTTTTAAGGTTTTAAAGGAACCATAAAGTAAACAATTATTGTAAAACTTTTTGCCAGTGCAGAGCACAACTATAAAAGTAAAACACAATCTGAAACATATTCCAGACTTGATTTCTGTTTCTGACTGGCCGAATCTCAAAAGTCATTTGTCTAATAGCCTCACCTTCATGAATTTTGGTCTAATTTGTGTTTATAAATCATTTAGCAACCTCTACTTGATCAGGAAATTTTCTTGCACCTGAATATGTATGAAAGAATAATCAAGAACGGTAGAAATGGTTCTTATTCCAGTGAATGAGGAACAAAGTGCACTTGGCTAGCTGGCGTAACTACAGCATAAGACGCCTCTTAGTAGAAAACCAAAGGGGATAAGGGTCACCTTGAGATGAAAGCCAGAAGGAGTGAAGGCTTCCCTACAGACTTTTCATAGTTCTGTTTAACAACTTCCCACTCCTTTTTGCCTATAGTTTTACAGATATTCTCCTACAGTTTTCTTAATTTTGAAAGTGCCTCCTCTGTTTACTCCACGTTTCTTCAGCTTCACATTTTCCCCAACACAACACCACAAAGCTATTAGCCATGATACCTCTCCTTTAAAATACCCCCATCTCTTCCTTCAATACCTCATCTCCCTGTTTTCCACCATATTCCTTGGGATTTTAATTGATTTCTTCACTCTAGTAGTATGGTCTGCACTTAAACACGTCATATAACTTTCAATAATAGTTGTCCCAAACGATTAATTGCCAAGTCTTCATTATATAAATCTCATCCTTTTAATTATCAATTTAAAGTCTTTATACTTAGGAGTCTAATTTTACTCCTAATACAAAACCACACTTTAGATAATGACAAGGAGGAAACATAAGATCGCCAGACTTGCAATGCCAAGTAGAATCAAAAACAAAGGCAAGGGGGCGGGGGGGGGGGGGGGGGGGGGTGGAGGCGGGTAGGAGTGAGGGCGTGGAGATCAGATGGGTCCTCTAACTTATTCTGCATAAGAAATCTGACTTTTCCCCTGAGAGAGATCAACCCACGATGAATGTCCTTCTTCCAGTATTATCGGCATTATAATAGCAATCTCTACTGATGTGCTCCACACTATGCTAATCGCCTTACCTCCATTACCTTACTTAATACAAACAACAACCCTAAGAGGTAACTGCTTTTACTATTTCTATTTTACAATCAAGGAAACTTGGCCTTAGAGAAATGTTAAGTCAACTGTCCAAAGTTATCAAAGCTAGTAACTGGCAGAGGGAGGAGCTGAACCTAGATATTCTGAATCCACCGCACTGAAATGCCTCTTTTCTTCTATCAGAAAACTGTTACTGAGCATGTCCTCTGGTCCAGGGTTACTTCTAATGCCTGCAGCAGCTTTGTCAACCTGCACTGAGGTGCTTTTACAGAGCATTCATGAAGAGAAGAAGACTATATAATCTCCAGAGCTTAGACCCTGGGTCTCCAAAAGAAGACCCCTCTTCTCTTTCAGTGCCTCCAAGGAGAAGCAGTTACACAGAAAATGCTTCTTTGACAGATTCTTTGAATCCTGAAGGAAAACTTCCTACACAATACCGTACAAATTACAGACTCCTATTGTCCGTCCCCTAGACAATCTTCTTATCTCAGGTAAAATCTGCCATGTGGCCAAAGGGAAATCATTTTACTCTGAGGTGACTTTCACAACTCTCGATTAGAGCTCGTTTGTGCTTTCTTCTGAGATACAAAAAGTCAAGGGAAAATAAGTGTTCAGTTTTAAGTTCTAATTCAGATTTGGACTGTATTTTAGAATCAAGTTTCAATTAAACAACTAGTTAATAATCATTTAATTGCACGACTCTGTTTTCAAGCTGTATGGGGATTATAAAAACAAACAAACAAATAAATAAATAAATAAAATGAACCCTCAGTTCTCCAGGAGTGCTGAACCTAGTGAGGAATATACACACATACGTTATTGGTAAGGGAGATCAGAAATACGAGGTTGCTTCTTTGAGATGCAGCTTCAAGGATCAGAAAGTCAGAGGCTAACAGAAAGATATCAACAGATATGTATGGGAAGATTATTCCAAGCAGAGACCACTCCTTCGAGTACACGCCAGTAGATGAGAGACTGCGGATATGCTGGACTTATGAGTATAAGATTAATGTGGACGGGGCTTGGGCTTGTGGAAGCAGGCAAGGGAAAGAGGATGCAGTAGAAGATAAGGCCATTAAAGAGAGAAGAGTCAAATTCTGTAAGGCTCTAAATATCAGGCCGAATTGGTGGAATGTTTCAAAAACATCAAAGAAAGGTAGTGAATGTCTGTCAAGTCACATGCTAAAAAACATAAAAGGATCAAAAAAATTTTGTAGAGAAAGTGTTCTGTTTTATTGGAAGTTTGGCTTTCAACTATTGGAATACAAATTTTAACCTGTTTAAACTTATAAAGTGGTACCTAAAACAGATTAGCACTTTCCCTGAAATGTAAGAAAAAGTCCTTTGAGAGTGGAAAGACAGAGGAAATTTTGTCCTTTTTCCCCTCCGTATGTCTCTGGATTTGGTTAATAACAGCTCCATTTAAGATGATCCAACTTGCCCTTTTAAAGTCTTCTAGGAGGAAATACAAACATCACTGACTGTGATTTGACATTAGCTTTGCCTAAAAATCACATAATATTTTTTATTTAACTGTCCATTGGTGAGAGCAAGCACTCGGTCAGGATGGAGACCAAGTTGTTCTATTTACTTCAGTTATTAGATTTGAAAAAAATCTAGGGGTCCAGAGAGAGTAAACAGAGCCATCCCGTACACAACCAACAGAATCAGCCACGATGTTAATGTCTTCAGACAAATGACACGCCTTTCTAGACTACTAGATTGCTTTTCAGACCCTGTCCTCTTCCTCATCTAATTTGCAATAAAACAGAAATGTACTACGTTTTTATTATATAATCAGCAACTATTTACTGGGCGTGACACCTCTGCTTTATTCCTATACTCCCTGAACATATTTCACTCACACTAGAGAGCTTTCTGATAAGACAGGGCACATGATGGCACATCACACAGCAGCTCTCTGCCAAGGGCACGTGACAAAATAGGTCTCAAAACAGATCAGCTTTCAAATATCAACACCGGCAGCATGTTTCTCCCCCACGTATTTCTCTGTCAGGCAAGGCGCACAAACTGTGCAGATCACATGGCAGTTCACATGAAACTTTAATTGTGAGCAGCTCACAAGGAGTATCACTTCTGCTTCAGTGGCCAGACTTCAGATTCAGCGGCTGTTTTGGGTCTCCAGAATCATTCTCTCATATTTACTGCAGGAAGTTCCTTCTTGTAAAATCATTTTGTTCACAAAATTTGGCCCTTTCTACTTTATAATTGTTTTTAACCAATATTAAAACTCAAACAGGTATAATGAATAACTGTTACAGTCCCTGGTGGAGGGGTCCATAAGACTGAGAAACAGAAGATCGGAAGTTTGGTACAAGTCAGGGACACTTGCTAGACGTGAGACAATAGGCGAAACTCAAATGCAAACCTCAATCCAGGATTCAACACCAGCTTTCAATTCCTTGATAAATGCCCTTGAAAATAGAGGAGCAATGCAACAACAAACTGGACTATGAGTAATTGCATCCTGCTCTGACCGGTTATGCAGGGATACTGAGCTGCTACTCAAAAGAGCTAACTACTAACCAAGGGAGAAGAGTAAGGTTTAAACAGGAGGAGTATTTCACAGCGACTGGGGCGGGAAGGCAGGGTGGGAGAAAAGGAAGCACAGGAAAAAAGGAACAGCTAACAAGTGGCCACTCAGCTTTCACCCTTTGTAGTGTTCCAGAAAGAGACACCAGACCTCAGCTCTCACACTTTGTAGTGTTCAAAGAGAGGATGTTGAATCTGCTTTATTTTGGTTTTTCGATATAGCACCTTGAGTTTAATTCCTTTTCCAGTTAACATAATGTCTTTCTTCTTCAAAAAACAAGTGTTGAGATTGACTATACACTTTGAGTTGAACACATTTTTACAGTACGTGACGCACTTCTGAAGAACTCGACTAAGGGAAAATCAGTCAGCAAGAAGTTCTTAATCACGACCTATGTGCTCTCAATTACCCTGAGCATCACAGCGGGACAGAAGCTTTCCAAGATGTTGAGAAGCAAAACTAACATCTGTGAAGCAACAATTCACAATGCAACAAAAACCATAACTAAGCGCCAATTATGTGATACTAAGTATCTGCTTCTGTCCCAGGAGGTAGGGACTAAGGGTGGGAGGCAGCATGTCCTTGTTCACAGCCTCACACAATTAAAAATCAAGACGAATCAAGATGACAGATTTTTGTTGTCCTGTACTGTCCTTATTTGAGCACCTCCGTCTGTCAAAGGTAAAGGAAGTAAGCCATGGGAAGGAAGAGGGTGCGAAGGGGGAGGGAAGATCCTTTCGGAAAAGCAAGGATTACTCACCTCTGGTTCCCTACTTTCAGACAACAAATATTTACTAAGCCTTTACTACCATGTCCAAAGTACAACTTGCTGTTTTCACTTTTTTATCCAAATATCCCTCCCCCCCCGCCCCGCAGCGGGAACTGCTGGACCAGTCTGAGCAGAGTGGGGCTAAGCTACATTACCGCATCATCAGCACATCGCCTGGGGCACACGTGCACTGGGGCTCCCGACCCTTCACGCAAGACGTGCCCTATAAACCCCACGGACGACAGAAAAGCAGCACAAATTAAAGCCGCGCCCCGCACGGAGCCGCCTTCCCAGCGGGGAGAGTCAGCAATCCCTGCCCAGAACGCTTTTCTCACCGCCTGTCCTTTCCTTGACCGCATCCCCCCGCACGCGCCCCGCCGGGCGTACCTCCCTCTCGGTTAGGTTCTTGTCGGGCCCCAGCAGGTAGGGAGTCAGGAACGGCTCGGACGGCCTGAGGCTGGCGAAGAAGCCGTAGGCGCAGAGCAGCGCGGTGGGCAAGAACCAGCACTCGCGAGGGACCCGAGCCGTGCGCAGGAGCATGGTGGCCGCCGCCGCCGCCGCCGCCCGCCGGGACACCGGGCCCGGCACTTCCATCCGGAGCGCGAGGGGCGGGGACCCGGCCCGGCCCCTTCCTTCTCCTTTTCCTCCTCTGCCACCTGGAGTGAGGTTCAGGCGCTGCCCTAGCGCAGGCGCCTCCTTTCTGTGGGGCCGGGCCGTTCTGGGCTCGCCGCCGCCTGGGGCCGCCAAGCCCCCGGCCTTCCCTTGCGCCGGCGCCTCACGCGGGGCCGCCCGCCGCGCGGCAGAAAACCGGACACGCCCACCCTCCGCCCCGCCTCCACGCTGAGAGCCAATCACAGCGGACGCCGGGAATGTGGCTTCTCTCCCATTGGTCGTTGGGTCACAGGATGCGAACGGGCGGCGGCCCGCCAGACCGCTGACGTCCGGGGGCTCCGGCGCGGGGGACTTGAAGGGCTCCGGGACGGACGCCGTGGTTGTCCTGGCGGCGCGCGCTGGTCAGGCGGGGAGCTGTCGGCCCACGCTCGCAGCCGCTTCGGTCATCCTCTGTCAGGAATGCTCCATGCGGCCTAATCCCCGCCGGAAGGAACGCGCTGTTCCACGGTCACCCTCTCATTCTTAATCACCGTCCCTCTGGACGTCCTTTCATATTCTCTTTCCCGAGAGACTTAGTGGCCAAGGCCGGGCAACGATTTAACCTTGAGGCGGGGGAGTGTTAAACCTCTCCTCCAGCAGCTTTCGTGTTTTAAACTGTATTCAGCTGCCGAAGAAAGGCACTGGAAGCCTCGGCTCTGAGCGCTCGGGACGTTTCCGACAGACTGAAGGGAAGAAAGTAACCTCAAGTATTGTGAGAAGGACGAAGGAGCTAGTCCCTTAACTGAAGGACCGTAATGGAGTCCTAATTAAAGGGTTTTAGCTTTATTTCGTCACTTTTTGCAAGCAGGATACAAAGAGAACAAACATAACTGTATGATACAGCCTGTGTTTAAAAGGAAAGTGGGAAATCCTGAGTCATTGACGCAATCACGAAATATCACCGGTCTCTTCATTAAGAAAAAAAAAAAACACCAAAAAAAGAGGTCTTGGCATAGTTTTCAAGGGCAAAGCATGACAAGAATTCCCAGTGCTTTCTTTCGTCTCAATGTATAAGCCTCTTTCTGCCTGACTCACGGCCTGACTCTATCCCAGTCCTTTCCACTGCAGACCAAGCTGCACCACGTAAAGGAGTTTTCCCTGTGCAAGATTTGCGGAGTAACACATCCTCCCAGAAGCTCACAGAGAACATTTTTGAACTCTGTTTTGTTTTCATGTATGTTACGACCCATCTAGCTCAATTTTTCCCCTGTGTCAGCAAATGACACTTTTTGCAAAAGGGATACTTTTTGCATTCAGCCGGAAAAATGAGTCTTACCAGATGGCACAACATGCTAGTAAAAGGAAAGAAGGCAGACTTGTTTCTAAGGCTGCACAAGTGAATGGCACCAAAATATGTGAGTTGATTAATCTTTGAAGAAATGCAATTGTTGGTATTTACATCTATCATTGGGTCTCGAAGTGTGATCCAGGAAGCCTTAGGGGTTCTTGGGACCTTTTCAGAGTTCGACAACGTCAAGCTATTCTCATAATAGTACCAAGACTTCATTTCCTTTTTCATGCTAGAAACTACATGATGTGTGATGACATCATCACTTTAACAGCTAAGAGAATATTTGCTTGCATATTTTTGTGTTTAAAAAGCTTTTCAGATTTAATTTCTAATATGGCAACTATCAATAAGTGTAACCCACAAAAATAAAGAGTCTTTAGGGTCCTCAATAACAGAAGTCTTGAGGCAAAAAAGTGAGAACTACTATCTACATAATACAATCATTTAGTCCCCTAAACTCCAGCCGTAGTATCCGCCTCTCATCATGACTACAGAGAGAACACTAGTGGTCCTCTTGGCAATTGCTTTGCATTTAAATTCAGTGCTTTGGTAGAAAAGAAAAAGAAAAAAGAAAACCGGGAGAGGCCTCAGAAAGAGTGAGCCGACTTATGAAGAAGAGCTTTCTGTCCCTTCCCTGAGGCTTGGAGACCTGAATTGTGTTAATCTGTAAATTACTGCTTTTGAAACTTTTCCATGGTATAAATCAATTAGACACCTCAGCTCCTCTTTGCAATGTTGGGCACTAACAAATAATGTTTGTTCTTGAATTGGGTAGAAACTATTTTTTGCTATTTTTCTCTAAGAGGCCGTGGTAGGCAGAGTTCTGAGAATGACCTCCAATGACCCTTGCCCTTGTGTAATCTAATCCCCACCCCATTGAGTGTGGAGTGGAACCCCTGAATTTGATGAGATAGTACGATTGTGATTGTTACATTATATGGCAAAAGCTAGATTATCCTTGTGGGCCAAATCTAATCACACGAGCTCTTTAAAAGCAGAGAAGTTTCTCCTGCTGGTAGCAGAAGAGGAAGTCATAGGTAATTGAAGAATGAGAAAGATTTGATGTTGGAGGAGGTTATGTACCAAGGATGTGGGTACCCTGTAGCAGTTGAGACTGACTCCTGGCTATACAGCCAGCAAGGAAGAGGGGATTTCAGTCCTACAGTCACAAGGAACAGAATTCTGCTAATAACCTAAAGGAACTTGGAAGTGGATTCTTTCTCAGAGCCTCCAGATTAAGAGTCCAGCTTGGCCAACACTTGAATTTCTTCCTGTGAATCTCTCAGTAGAGAACCCACCCAAGCCCACCTGGACTTCTGATCTACAGAACTGTGAGCTAAGCTGTTATCGTAATGTTTTATACTGCTAAGTTTGTAAAAATGTGTTATGCAGCAATAGGAAACTACTGCAGTGGTAAATAGAATATATTTTTTAAATTGAGGCAATATTCACATAAGATTACCCATTAACCGTATTTGAGTAAACGACTCAGTGGCATTAGTACATTCACAATGTTGTGCAACCATCACCTCTATCTAGTTTTAAGACATTTCACCACCCCGAAAGGAAACTTGTACCCATGAAGCAATCACTCCCTATTCTCCCTCTCCCTTGGCCCTTGGCAAGCACTAATATGCTTTCTGTCTCTATGGATTTACCTATTCGGGATATTTCATACAAATGGAATCATACAATATGGGACCTTTTGTGTCTGGCTTCTTTCTTTTAGCATAACATTTTCAAGGTTCATCAACATTGTAGCATATATCAGTACTTCATGCCTTTTTATGGCTGAAAAATATTCCGTTTTATGTATATAACACATTTTGTTTATCCATTCATCAGTTGATGGACATTTGGGTTGTTTCCACTTTTTGGCTGTTGTGAATAGTGCTGCTGTGAACATTTGCGTGCAGACATTTGTTCGAGTACCTGTTTTCAATTCTTTTGGGTACGTAGGAATGGAATTTCCAGATCACTTTATAATTCTATGTTTAACTATTTGAGGCAGTATCAAACTGTTTATCACAGAGCCTGCACCATTTAATGTTCCCACCTGCAATGTATGAGGGTTCCAATTTCTCCACGTCCTTGCCAACAGTTGTTATTTTTTCTTTTCTTTTTTTTTTTTAAAAAATATCCATCCTAGGGGTGTGAACTGATATCTCATTGTGGTTTTGATTTGCATTTCCCTAATGATTAATGATGTTGAGCATCTTTTCATGTATTCATTAGCCATTTGTATGTCTTCTTTGGAGAAATGTCTGTTCAAGTCTTTTGCCCACTTTTTAATTGGGTTGTCTTTTTGTTGTTGAGTTGTAAGAGTTTTTTTACACATCTTGGATACTAGAGCCTTGTCAGATATATGATACGCAAATATTTTTGCCCATTCTGTAGGGGTAAATAGAATATTGAGAGACGTTTTTCTCTATTTATGTATAAAAGCATGTGGGAATGTGTATTTTGCAAAAAGTAGAGTTATATTATGCACCCTTTTCAATCTTGCTTTTCTGACTCAGGAATAATTCACGAGAAACATTCCACGTAATAAGGTTAAGCTCTAATTCTTTCTAATGTCCCGTTGTGTGGGTGTACCATCATTCAACCTTTCCCTATTTATGTTCATTCACCGTGTTTTCAGTTTTTTGGTCACTTCCAACAATGTTGCAATTAACATCCTTGACAATATATGTCTATGTAGTTTTTGTTTCATTTTTATGGGTTTTATTCCCAGGCGTGGGATAACTAGGTCAAAGAGTATATGCATTTTTTATTTTAATAGACATTGTTCAGTCATTTTCCATAAAAGCTATAATAACTTACATTTTTACTAGCAACATATGAGTCTTTGTGTTGCACTGCATCCTTGCCAACAACAGGTGTAATCAGGCCTTTAAAGTTTTCCTAGTCTGATAGGTGAAAAGCAGTGTTTCTCAGCCTGTAATGATTTTGCCCCACCCACCTCGCCTGGGACATTTGGCAAAGTCTGGAGATAGGTTTGATTGTCATAACTGTCACTCATGGTTGGGGGTAGGTGCTACTAGCTTCTAGTGGGCAGAACCAGGGATTCTGCTAAATACCCTACCATGATCAAGGCAGCCCCCATAACAGTTATCCAGCCTAGAATGCCAATAAGTTTGAGAAATCCTGGTATAAAGTGATACCTCATTTTATCTTCAATTTGAAAGTCTTTATGGGTGAGTGTGAGCATTTTTCCATGTTTGTCAGCTATTTGGAGTTACTCTTCTGTAAATTACCTATTCATGCCCCTTGCTCATTTTTCTTTTAGTTGTTTATCTCTCTCTTATCAATTTATAAGAGCACTTTATATATATATTTTTTTAAAGATTTTATTTTTTCCTTTTTCTCCCCAAAGCCCCCCGGTACATAGTTGTGTATTCTTCGTTGTGGGTCCTTCTAGTTGTGGCATGTGGGACGCTGCCTCAGCGGGTCTGATGAGCAGTGCCATGTCCGCGCCCAGGATTCGAACTAACAAAACACCGGGCCGCCTGCAGTGGAGCGCGCGAACTTAACCACTCGGCCACGGGGCCAGCCCCAAGAGCACTTTATATTTTATAAACCAGTATTTGTCCTCTTCATTGAAAATATTATTTTTCAAATAAATATAATTTTTATTGACTCGTTTACATTGTCTTTTGCCAAATAGTAAGATCTTACTGAAGAACATAAAACAAGGGCTGAACAAATGGTTACACATACTATATCCTTGGACAGGAAAACAACATCACAAAAATGTCCGTTCCCCCAAAGTTAATTTATAGCTTTAATGTAACTCCAATTGGAATCCAAACAATATCCAATTAAGAACCCGAAACTATCTTAAAGTTTATATAGGACAAATAAATGTGCAAGGATAGCCAATAAGAATTTGCAAAGAAAGACTGGTAAGGGGGTACTTGCATTACCAGATATCAGAACATATTTTAATGGCTCCAGAATCAAATAAATTTGGCAATATAATTGAATAGGCAAATATATAAGTGAAACAGACTAGGGAATCTAGAAATAGGGGTCAGTATATATGAAAATTTAATAAATGACAACTATTTTGTTTAATTAAATGAAAAAGGGATGGATAATTTAATAAATGTTATGGGAAAAACTGTTGATCCGTATGAAGGAAATTAAATTTGGTACAATCTTATACCATATATAAAAACAAATTCCAGATATAGAAATGACTTAAATTTAAGTAATAATAATCCTCCAAAAGAATCTAGGAGACTACATGTTTACTCTAGGAGCCAAAGAAACCCATTAAATGAGAATGGAAATGCACTAATATAAAATATTTTTAAAAATGAAGAGAATGATAAAATGATCATATTTATTAACTTGATCTTATTGAGGGGATTGCTGGACTGAGAACAGAGACCTCGTCTTCATCTCTTATTTTTCTGGCACAGTACCTGACAATTTGAAGGAGCTTAATGAATCTTGGTGAATGAATGGCCCTCTATAGATCGTTGGTTCTAATCCTTTAAGTGACCCATGGCAAAACCTCAAGGACAGCTTCAGGAGCAAGTGGTGATCTACAAAGCATGAGAAAGTCAAACATTTTATCATATGGTGCTGGCGAAAAAGGAGTGTTGATTCATACCCATTGTGTGACATGTAGAATTTCAGAGCAAAAGGAAGAATTAAGATCAGCTTGTCTATTGCATTACTTTCCAGAGGAAGACTCTTGAGTTACAGAGATGTTAAGGGACATGTGATATGATTAAATTGGTAACATGCGGGGGCTGGCTCCATGGCTGAGTGGTTAAATTTGCGCGCCCCACTGCGGCGGCCCAGGGTTCGGATCCTGGGCGTGGACATGGCACCGCACGTCAGGCCACGTTGAGGCGGCGTCCCACATCCCACAACTAGAAGGACCTGCAACTAAGATATACAACTGTGTACGGGGGGGCTTGGGGAGATAAAGCAGAAAAAAAAAATTGGTAACATGCCTGTTGGTTCAATTTGAACTTTGTCCTACAATAGAAATAATGATGGAATTCAGTAAAACATAATTATAATCATAGACTGTTAATTTTGGAAGTAATATTGAAGCTGAGGCCAAGAAGTGTAAATCAGTTTACCAAGATCATCAAGAAACAAACTCAAAATTGTCTTTGGTTGTGTAGACGCCCAGTCCAATACCAATCCTCCATGCCGTGCAGCCTTTTATGTTCTCTTCTAGTTAATGTTTCTTTATTTTTCAATATAATGTACCCCAAAACAGTTCTCCTGGAAAGCAGAGTAATGAAATGCCTTTCAGATGTATTTACTAGAACTTATATTCTTAGTTCATAGATACAAATAGACATTTTCCTCAGTTTATAGATGGGAACACTGAGAGACAGGAAATCTCAGTCCTTTAAAGTCACATTTATTCCCTCAACACAAGTTTATTGAGAGCCTATTGTCAAAGGCATTATACTTGGTGCCATAGGGAAACAATGATAAGACAGTCGGCAACCTTGGAGCGCTCATATGATGAATCACTAGTGAGTTAGTCATTCAAACCTTATTCTAAGCTGTGCCTCTGAAATGCCCCTACATTGATGACCTATGTCACAAACAGGAGCAAGTTGTGTCCTGACAATAATATAGACTAAATGACTATGCAGTAAAAGGCCAGCTCAGCTCACAGTGATTCTCCTCCCCATTTCTTAATTACTTGACCCAGAATTTCATATGTAGTCATCAAGACATTGGCCCACAGCTGAAGCGTGTCATGGAGAAGCCCATCTAAAGGGCTGCCTACTCATCTGCCTGCTCAGCCTGTGTGGGCTGGGAATGTAGTACCATATAGGCAAGGCATTGCCACACCAACAAGGCCCTTTGAGAAAGTGCTCTGGGGCTTGCTCAGGACAACACTTTGTGGAAGAATTCCTCCCTCCTGCCTCTGCTTGTCTTCTGCCATCCTTTGACATCCAAATTGGAATGCTGCCATTACCAATTTTAAAAAATTCTATCCTATGTGAAAAGTTAGTACACCCTATGAGAACAAACCTATTGTTAACCATAATTCAGTTATCATTAAACCACTACCTTCTTCCTCTGACTTGCATCTATTTAACTTCAGTTTTCTGGCCTCTGGTCTCTCTGTAGCCCAGGCCAGCCTCCATACCACAGTCAGAATAATCTTCCTAAAATCGAATATTACCCTTGTCCTTACCTCTGGTTGTTTAAGAATTTGTGGTGCTTACTGAATAAAGTCAAAACTTCTTATCTTTGAGTTTTGCTAACCCCTCCAGTCTCATTCTCCACTCTGGCCCATACACTCCCTATGTTCAGCTACAAGTTGCTCACCAATTTCTCAAGATGCTGCTCAGGTGTCTTATCTCCTCCACTACTACAACACTGGTCCAAGCCATTACTATTTCTCCTCTGAGATACTACGCTAGGCCCCTAGCTTGTTTTTCTGACCCTAGCCTTCCCCAACTATAGTCTATTAGCACAGCAGCCAGAGTGATCTTCCTAAAGCCTGAATCAAATCATGCAATTGGTCCACTCAAATCCCTCCAATGGCTTCTCATTCCATTTGGAATTAAATCCTAAGTTTTTACCGTGGCCTGTAAGGCCCTTCTTGATCTGCTTACTCCACCTCAGTATATCTCTGGCCTCATCTCCTGTGCCTCTCCACCTTCCCACTGTGGGCCAGCCACTCTGGCTCCCTCATTGTTCCTTGCATGCACCAAACACACTCCCACCTCAGGAGGCTTACACTTGCTCTTCCCTCTGCCTGGAACAGTCTCTTCTTAGATACTTGCATGATGTCCTCATCCTCCTCACTACTTTCAGGTTTCTGCCTAATTATCACCTTATCCTACTTAAAATAACACATATCCTCATCCTGGCACCACTCTGTCCCTCTACCCCGCTTTATCCATCTTAGTACTCATCCCCACTTACTATATTGCATATTTATTTACTTGCGTATTTCCTAGAATGAGCACTAGAATGAGAATTCCACAGAAGCAGTGACTTTGCTGCTCTAAAACAGTGCCTGGCAAAAATCGGACCTCAATAAATATTTGTTGAATGAATGAATGAAATGTCAGTTTCTCTCTGCACACTTCCCTGACACCTTCAGGTCACTTGTTCTATTCTCTGTTCCATTGGAGCTATGTATATACCTCTATTATAGCTATCACATTTTATTGTAACTTTGTCTCTTTTCCCTTACTAGTCTATAAAATCCTCAAAGACAGATGTCTTACTCATCTTCATATCCTTCCTGGAACCCAGCACTAATTTAGTGAAAATGTGTAGGATGAATGAAGGTGGAAGAAGCAGAATGATACAGCTATGTTGGAGGTTCTAAGTGGAAACGTATGGGCCTTTTACTAATCACATCTTTAGGAGGCTACATGCAGCCTACTAAATGCAGGCATTTATTTCCAAATAGATGCCCAAGGCAAAATGTGAAAACAATTTCCTTCTAGTCTACCGTTATTTACCAAATTTCTCTTCCTAAGGACTTCTGGCCTTTGTGGGGCCTCCAAAAACTGCTTGGATGGTGATTACTCCTGAAGCTTTAAAAACAAGCTAATGTATAATAGTTCTGACATACAAGTCATGTCATGAATACCGATCACCTGTGGAATTGAATAAGAAAATGAAATTGATGGTCTTAGGAACAAGGCTTTAACCCTTTATGTGCCTGGATGGCATGAGTCTATGGACCTTATATGCTCCAGGAGCCTGTCTAAGGTTAAAACTTATTGGCACTGCCCAGTGTTGTAATGGTTAAGTTCACACCTTCAGCTTCTGCAGCCCAGGGTTTCTCCAGTTTGGATCCTGGGTGCGGACCTAGGCATTGCTCATCAAGCCATGCTGTGGCAGGCGTCTCACATATAAAGTAGAGGAAGATGGGCACAGATCTTAGCTCAGGGTCAATCTTCCCCAGCAAAAAGAGGAGGATTGCCAGCAGATGCCAGCTCAGGACTGATCTTCCTCACACCACACACACAAACCTTACTGTAGCAGAAAAGAGCACTGGGTAAGGAGTTGGAAGCCTTAAGTTCTACCTCAGGTTTTCCTACAAATAGGATACGTGATTTTGGATAAGTGGCTGCATCTCAGGTTCCTCTAACATGGAAATTGGGACTGGATGATTTCCAAAAGCCTTTCCAGCTATAAAATTCTATTGATTGATTCAGCTGGAATATTGTACCTGAGTGGCAGAAATAAATTGAGTCTGGGAAAGGAATGTATTATCTCTCAGCACCAATGACCTTGCATGGTGAGGATACAACAACAGCCTGACAGCTGGCAGAGCCTGGACCCAGGCCTCAAGTCCCATTTGTACTCCTGTTCCTGTTGACACAACTGCCTTTCTCAATCTTACAGCAGCTGGGTTCCCACAAAAATGGAAGAGGAGGAGAAGCGGGGAGGGGCAGGCTGCCCCCTAGTGGGATTTAAGCTATCTGTGTAGCTGAGAAGGGCTTAATCAGGACCCTGCAAACCTGCCAGCACTGTGATGGTTGTCTTAGCTCAGCTGTTGGGCTTTTCTCTGAGAACTAGAATTAAAGTGGCTCGGGGTTCAGGGTGTGCCCTTTGGAAGTTCCCAGAGGGATGCTGGAGTTTGCCAGAGGCACACTGGGTGCAGCCACTTGTGAGGTGGCACCCTGGAAGTCCTGTCTGTGACTCAGCTGAAGATCCTGTCAGACCACACAGAATGGATTTCACCTGAGGCCAGAACTGACCAGACTATTTAGTCAAGCGAGGTGCTGAAATAATTTATTTTCTGATATACTTTATCTTTTTTAAATATCTTTTAGATGTTTAAACTTCTTGGAAAAATGTTTTAAGTCCTGTTTTATAAAAGCGTGTAGCCCCTTATGGCAACCTCCAAAAACAGCATTCACAATCATATGTGAGTGAGTCATAAGTTAGGAAATCCTGAATGAACTGAAATAAGGGCGTGTTGATTTTTCTCATCTAGTAATCATTTGTGGCAACATAATTGGCCAAGGACTAGATCAAGTGCTTTATCAGATTCTCACAGCTACAGAGTCAGGCCGTATCTATTAAAATATTTCTGATGTGTCACTCTCCTTGCTCCCTCTCAACAACGTATAAACACATACAAACACAATCACACACATTTTCTCTCCTCTCATTTAGTTATGTATTCCCCGTGTGTTTTGGTAAGGTATTTTTAAAATACTCTCCAATGGAAAGTTAAAAGTTCAAACATTTTGTGTAAAATCTGCCCAGATAAAAGAGATTAGTAAGGAAGTGCTCTTCCCACCTCTTAATCTGAATACTAATTCGGGACCTCCTGTCCAGGTTCTAAGAACCATGAACTCCCATTAAGGTATTCACCTTTCATCTCTCTATTCTGAGGGTGAGGGCTCCTGGCTGGAATCCTTTCTAACAGAGAGAGCATTTTCAGTTCTTGGTGAAGTATTGGGATATTAAGGGACATGACTACTCAAGCCGCGTGTATTGTGCTAGGCCCTTGTCACATCCTCCCTGGTAAATGATTTCTGGTAGTTGTATACATGACTTCTCTCCTGCTAACTGTGGGCTTTTTGTGATCAGAAACTGAACGTGGTCTTCATCTGTGTGTTCCCTGTGTCTACTCTGGTGTTTTGAGCATAGGAGTTGTACACTCAGTGTTTATTGGTGTACACATTTGCCAGACTTCATGAGTTATACTTCCAACCTTCAATAATGTTTTCTTACTGCTTATTTACAAGTATTATAACATCACACTTAGCTGTAGCAGAAGCATTCTATGCTTATAGCCCAGTTCTTCTATTTTGATGTAAAGATCTATTTTGATTTCCGATGAAACCAACTTTAGAGTCTGTTAATAACTACAGGGTAAAAAAGGCCTATCTTTGGGCCGGCCTGGTGGCGCAGTGGTTAAGTGCACACGTTCTGCTTCTCGGCGGCCCGGGGTTCGCCGGTTCGGATCCTCGTGCGGCCATGGCACTGCTTGGCAAGCCATGCTGTGGTAGGTGTCCCACATATAAAGTAGAGGAAGGTGGGCACAGATGTTAGTTCCGGGCCAGTCTTCCTCAGCAAAAAGAGGAAGATTGGCAGCAGTTAGCTCAGGGCTAATCTTCCTCCCAAAACAAAAAAAGGCCTATCTTTGTATCAGGGAATGAAGGTCCTTTAAGGAGAGCAATTCATTTGTGCTTTCATCTGTAACTGATACAATTTATATTTCTAACCTCACCTTTGCCAGCTCTCCACGTGTGTCCCAGGACAGAGGCTGTTCCTACTTTGAAATATAAGAGAGGGCCTACAGATTCAGGATACTGTGTCTGGTGGTCCACCAAGAACTCTGTGCTCAATTCCTAATTCTGGCAAGGGGTAGTTTGGTTGGCAGCACTTTGCTAAACCCCCAGTAATGAGGACAGGGGTTTCACACAGGATAGAGAAACACATGAAACTTGTGAGCAGCTGATTATTCTGGCTCTTACCTCTCCTCTCTCACCCCACCTGAGACCCCATCACCTGGCTTATTATATGAAGAACTTAGTGTGAGATGCATCGCACAGACCTGGGTTTAGGGCCCATCCCCCACTATACCTTTTGGCAAGCTTGAGCAAGGTACCAACCCCTTCTAAGGTTCAGTTTTCTCAAATAAAATGTAGATACATTATTTATTTCTTAGGGTAGTTGGGAGGATTGAATAAGGTTAGATATGATAAATGCTTTGCACAGTGCTTGGCACAAAATTGATCTAAAAAAATGAGATCTATTATTTTCTAAGTATCATAGTGGGTCAGCTTCCAAGTACTTAGGAGAGACCAGTAGAAGCTCTTTAAACGCTTATGCAGTTGGCAAATGCAGACTACGTTTTCAAATAGCTTTTGTTTATTTTTTTAGAGGCTGGAGTGTATTCATGAGCAAAGGACAAAAGGACAGAAGAGATTCAGGGTTTTTTTTTAATCTTTATTTTATTGAGGTATAATTTTCATCCAATAAAAATCATCCATTTTAAGTGTTAGTTCAATAAGTTTTGATAAATATATGGAATTGTATAACTACCATTATGAGATTCAGGGCGTTTTTGAAACAGGTGTCTGAGTTGGGGGAGCTGCTGGGTTCTAGGACTGAAATGCAAGGTTTGGCCTTGATTAAGAAAGAAGGAGTGCCTTTTTCCCTCAGGGAAAGAGAGAAGGGGGATGGAAATGTAGATAAATGGGCACTGGGTAGAGGTGGGAGTGACATTGACAGCATTTCCAAATGTTAATCTGTTTTTGCTGCATGGTAGGAGGCTAGGTATGTGCTGAAAAAACGGTCAACAGAAATGGGGCAAGTTCTACCACAGGGTTTGAAAGTTTAAAATAGCTTATGCAGGGAGTGACTGACAAGGGATGTGTATAGAGATTGACCAGCTAAGCCTGCCTGACTGTGAGATACAGCCTGGCTGTGGGCATGCAGAGTCAAGGTTGGGGATTTCTCAGGGCATGGGGAAGAGGGACAGAAGGACAGAGACAAGAGTATTCTCAGGGTTTGTAAGTAATGCTGATGAACCATGGATATAGGCTGCTTAGAGAAGCAAGTGAAGCCACAAGGGAGTCAAGAGGCAGGACATGGTGGAGGAGTTGAGAGAACTGGAGGCCTCAGTGAAATCTGAGTGGGTGGGGTGGAAGTTTATGAAATCCATAAGGAGTTTCTGGCTGGTTGGGTTTAACATTCCACAGGTGGACTGTTCTGAGAGATGACAAGGTTCAGGTCACGCTCTCAGGAACTGGCTGCTGAAGTAGAGTGGAATGCGAAGTGATCTGTCAACAACTGATAGAAAACACGAAGGAAAGATGAATTCGACGATGCTGGGCTTTAAAAAAGCACTGCCAGTGTTTCACTGGGCAGGATTTTTCCCCATAGTTTTTAGGAGTACAGCTGTTGTGTTTGTTGTACACTATCCAACTCATCAGCAAATCCTATTGGCTTAAAATATGTCCAAAATCCCACCACTTTATTCCCACCTTTATTACCACCACCCAATTTATGGATATCTGCAATTACATCTAAATTGGTCTTTCTGTGAATATTCTTGCTCTCCTACAGTCTGTTTTCAATACAGCAGCTGGAAAGATTCTTTTAAAGCATAACTCAGATCATACCATTTTTCTTTTCAAAACTCAAGAGTAACTTCGTACCTCTTTCAGCTAAAAAGTCCAAGGGCTTTCTAAACCTATACTGCAACCCACCTCAACCCCCTACCTCTTCCCACCCACTTTACTCCCCAAGCCATTGCATCCTCTACTCTCCCTCTTGCTCAGTTGCCTTCAGGCTCATTAGTCTCCTTGCTATTCCTGGATCGCCCCCTGCTTGCCTTTATTGCCAGACGTTTGCACTCACTGTTCTTTCTACCTGCTAATTTTTTCACCCATATATGTTGTTTACTTCCTCATCTTTTTCTGGTCTCTGCTTAAAAGTCCCCTTTCTCTGTAGGGCCTTCCCTGACCATCCTGTTTAATAATGGCCTTCTCCCTTCTCCAAACACCTTGTTCTCTCTGATTTATTTTTGCCTTAGGACTTACTGTCTGACATCCTGTACGTTTTTCTTATTGTTTATTGTCTGTCTCTTTCAACGTGCAGGCAAACACCATTAGAGTAGGGGTTTTGTCTGTTTTATTCTCTTCAGTACTTAGAGCAGTGCCTGGCACTTAATAAGCAATCAATAAATGAATTGACTGAAGAGATATTTGCTCATGACTGTATAATAAAATTTTAATTGAATGCAAACTTAGATAGACAAATGAGAAAGAGGCATGAAGAACAGGCTATTTTCTCTGGAAAAGGGGAAGAGAGAAAATGAGAAAAGAAAGAAGAAAAGAAAAACTAAAAAGCCACCAGTATTTACTAACAGATCCTTAATAGTCCAAAGACTGAGAAAGATCAAAAGTCAGAGAGAGAAAACAAAAGGGTAGGATAAGGGTTCAAGAAATCTCCTGGAAGCCTTGCACTCCAAGTACATCTTCTAGGGAAAAAAGCCTGTAGTCGAATTTAACATCCCTCCACATCCTTATAAATGTGGGTTGTAAGAACCTGCAGAACACCATTAGAGAGGATGTTTTTTAAAGCGTGGCATTAGGTTTAAGTAGGACAGTACTTTAAAGGGGGCTAAACACAGGATGACAAGACATGTCTTGGTAAAGTAGGCAATAAAAATGATTACTTTGAAAGAAGCTCTCAATATGAAAAGGGGAAAAAACATGCATGCATCTTGTGAGTATCGAAAAAGAACAGCAAGTAAAGTGTTAGGGAAACGGGTGTGTGTTGGAGAGGAGAATGAGGGAAGGTAGTTAAATATAAACCTGGTTTTATTTGCAAAGCTTTCATCTTGATAATGGCACCTTTTTAAAGCAAATAACTTGTCCAGGGAGCTCATAACATATTTATGTTTCAAAATCTAGGCCATAGTCCAAATGGTTTCAAATTCTGGGAGAAACTATTTGTTTAGAGTCCATTGTACTGAGTGTTAATATGACAACACACTAGAAAATGTTAAGAGCTAGCTATGAAGAAGAAATTAACATGTGATTACTCAAACCAGATCTTAATAACTAGAAATTTGTAAGTAAGTCTTTTAGTTCCTTTAAGACTGTTTGTCTGCTAGGCACTTCTCTGCAGTACCCAAAACTTTCTTTTCTATACATGATTAGCAGGAAATATTTCTTTAACTGAATTGAAAGATGCCAAACATATTATATTCATTTTCAGGGAGGGTGATTATTAGAAATGATTCATCTGTACTAAATGAAATGTTATAAATAAGAATCAGATTATATCTATATATAAAATGTTTGAATGTTGATGTGTTTTCCATAGGTATTCTGTGAGTTGGATTTAGGTGTTCTACTACCAACAGAGTGGCGCTCTATTACAAAATTACAGGAAAAAATTAGATTAATGGAAACAATTTTCTCAATTTATATATTTTTCTCCCATTAATTGTTCTGAAACATTTGGCTTCTACTACAATTTGTTTATAAGAGAATTGGGTGCAAGAACATAACAACAAGTTTAGTTGTTTTACTTTACAGAGTCTACGATCTTAAGCTCATTTTCACTGAATGGCCATCAAAATCATGACTTAGAGAAAATATTTATGATATGAGCTGTTGTCTGAAGGACAACTATTTTCCTTTAGAGACTATAAATCTACCTTTGTCTTAAGCCAGACCAGCAGAGAGCCATGCACTTGGACCACATGGCACTGGCCTTTGGAATCTTGTTTTTACAGAACTGTGCTTTGGTGAGAATCCACCAGCCTTTCCCGAGGGATGCAAAGGAAACAGCCCTATAAAATCTACTCTTGTTAGAGAGGCACATTACATCATCCTCTTTTTGCTGAGCAAGGTTGGTCCTGAGGAAGATTGGCCCTGAGCTAACATCTATGCCCATCTTCCTTTATTTTATATGTGGGTCACCTGCCACAGCATGGCTTGATAAGCGGTGCATAGGTCCGCGCCCAGGATCCGAACCAGTGAACCCTGGGCTGCCGAAGCAGGGTGTGCAAACTTAACCACTACACCACCAGGCTGGCCCCTGGAAGAAATTTATTTTTAATTTCAGTATCAAAAAAAGTGCTTCTTTTGACCATTTTTGGGGGTCACTCTATTGTATAACTGATAAGATTTTTCCTTTTGTATCTGCTATTAAAAATTGTCCTGCTAAACTTAAGCCCACCCATAGCAAGGTGAAGGGCTTTACGGTATGCATTTTCATGTCATCCTCTTTCTTGCTTCTTGTTTATGTTCCTACCTCTGTCTTTGCTTTCTCTCCTACTTCTAACATATGTTATCTAGTAGTATTTTTTCTTTTAAGCAACCTTACGTCTTTTAGGGGGAAGATGAGAGAGAAATAAATACGTTAATTCATTCATATATACATAAAATTGTGTTGTGTTTAGTCATTTGAGTTTTATTTTTTGCTAAGAGCATGGTGCTTCCCTATTACTTTGCCACCTGAAGTAGTATGAGAACCTTTGACTTAGAATGTTAGCTGCTAAGAGGGCATAGAGAATTCTTTATAATACTTGCAAAATATCAAACCATACTATCATCACCAGCAAATAATTTTTAAAGACATATTTGGTGCGTTGCAGAAAAGCACAGTCTTCACAATGCATACTATAATCTAGCATGTTGACCATTCTTCCTAGTTTAGTCTCAGGCAAAACTTATTTACATCTCCCTATTTCAAGCTTCCTTCATGGGCAACCAATTGATTTTTCTTGTAGAGTAAACTTTTACTTAATTCTGTTAAATTATCCAATTTGTCTATGAATAATTTAAAATAATTTCTGAATCCCATGCTAGGCCTGTGGACTCAGGATATAAACTAATGTTAAATAGTTCCTACCCCCGGGAAAACATAATCAGGGCAGTAAAATCCACAGAAGAAAATCCATGAAAGCTGTTCAATTCTTTGTTTAGCCTGGATAATTAAGGCTTGACCTTGTCGTGAAAGTCCTCAGAACTCTGGCTAGGTACAGTGAACCAGACTTGCCACCTACTGGGAAAAGCATGGAGTTACAGGTAGAAAATAGAGCAGTAATAAAAAGTAATGATGGTTGCACAACAGTGTGAACCACTGACCTGTACACTTACAAAATTTACCACTTCAGTCACTTTTGTTATATATATTTACCACAATTTTAAAAAATGTCAGAAGCGATATAAAACATGGTATTCAACAGAGCATAAATTAATAATAATGGTTTATAATAATATCATTATATTGATATTATAGTATATCATATTTATATTATCATTGTTTTTATTAGTAATGTTAATATTAATAGCAATAAATACCTATATAGTGCTTACTATTGCCAAATACTATTCTAAGCACTTTACGTAGAAATATAGCCTTTATCACCATTTCCTTAAGACTACCCAGAAAGAAGTTTTATGTTCTTGTCTATCATATCTGTAAACACAGTTGCCACATTCCAGACTAAAGCCTCTTTGGTCAACCAGGAGGAACTTCAATAGAAGGCAGTTGAGATAAATACAATGGGTAAAATCATTACCAAACTTCATGCCAAAAAAAAGCAGGTGGGTATATGAAATTATTTGCACATCATTCCTAAGATATTGGGAAGCTGCCCCTAAATCTAAAGTATGAAAGTGCAGATGATTTTCTGATGGCTGAAATGTGGGCTAGTGGTGAAACAAAACAGAACAATCAAATAAGCACTTTAAAGTCTTGTCATTATCCAAATATACCCATGTGATTGTCTCACCTCTGGATTAGTCAATTTCCTATGTATGACATACTTTAACCACATTTTTCCTACTCCACTGCCTTTCCTGTTGATCAGTATGCCCTATCCTCTTACCCTGAACGAATTAGAGTGCTGTCCAATGTTGGCATCTTCCATAACATTTCCAAAGGTGACCCACTTTTAATCTGGTCACCACCATCTATCATTCACAGTTTGCAGATATGTTTTGTATCTATATGTTTCTTTTGCCCCAACCTCAGGTCATCAGGTCCTCTACATAGCTGTTGTTTTCGTTTCTTTTGACCTTGCAAACACACGGGATTTATGGGCATGGTGCAGCGGATGGAGGAAGGTGGATGGGTAAGCCAGTATCAGACTGTGTACAGAGGGAGTAGGGAGAATGGGTGGGTATGTCAAGGAAAACTTTCAGGGTCCTGAACTTAGGCATAAAGCTCTTATATTTCCCTGGTTTTCATTGACCTTTATCCCAATCCACTTCTTTGGGACGCTATACCGATCTGAGTCAAATCACCTTCTCCAAAAGCTTTCACAGTCTGACTCCTTCCCACATGGGTTACTCCTTTGATTGACTTTTTACTACTCTGGGTGTAATCTTCTCATAGTCTCTATTTTCTTCCTATGGTTATCTTCTCTATCCAACTAGATGATAAGTGTTTGAAGATCCAGGGCAGTATCTTTGTTTTCTTTATATCCTCTCCTCTACAATGCCTATTATAGTGCTTTGTTGTATAGATAGATGAGCTTAATAAATATCTTTTTAATAATGATGGTGTATATCTAAGGAGCTTAATATTATTAAGTTTTCTTTCCATATACCAAATGCAAAATACATGTATATGTTTTGGTGAGGACATTTTATGCAACTGAGAGGTATCAATTCTTAAAGCGCTGGAGTCTCTTCCAGCACCAGTATGTAGAAAAACTGTCACTGGGCATAAATGTCACTCCACACAAAGTCATTTTATCTGCCTGTGTTCTACTGCTTTCCTTATCTCTAGTCTATGAGAACCTAAGAACTTGGGAGAATTAGGCGTTCAGGATTTTCCATAAAATAACTCTCTATTAGGAAAACAAAAGAAAAATGGTAGCGCGGAACTCGGATATTTTTAAGTGTGTGTTAGGCCCACTGCTTCAGTGCATGTGCCAGTTACAGAACCAAAATCTACTGCCCCGTGACGTGCTCCTTCTTGGTCCATCCAGAGAAGAAAATGCTGAAACATTCATGGCTCTTTGGAGGATCTAAGCTGTTTGGTTAATACTTTCTCCCTGAGTTTGCCACTGGTCCTGAACTGAAACTATAGAGATTATTCAAAGTTATTCTAAAAAGTGGCATGAAGTTTGTAATTTCTTTTAACAACTTGAAAAAATCCTGGAGAACTAATTTCATGTTTCCTCTGACCCTTTTATATTTGTGACTCACAGTCCCTCTTTTCCAACTCTCAATTAGAATGATTAATAATGTTTAGGATTTTGTCTGTTGGTTTCTTCTTGCAAGTCATGATTCTGCTCTGAGTCACTTAACTCCTTTCCATAGTAACCAGGTATGATATAACAAACATTGGACTATTTGATGCCAGTGGAGGATACACTATACAGCAAAAGTTGTAATTTCATCTAAATTACTTCAAAGAGAGGAATAAAAATATGAAAATACTTTTTATTTCAAAATAAGAGAGGTGTTAATATTTCTACACAGTATCAAGTGTAATCCAAACATCTCATTGATCCCCAAACAAGTATTTTTCAGATCAATTAGTAGTTCTTAATATTCATGTCTACCTGTGTGGGGGGGATGAATCATAAACATTATAATTTCTACTTTATGGAGGAGAAGCCAAACTGAAAGAGAGGCTGGGAGTCTGATCATCTGCTTCCTGGTTTCAGCTCAGACCTGAATGAGCAATAGCTTCAGGCAGGTTGTTGAACCTTTGTGGTCGTATTTTTTTCATATATAGGATAACAAAGTTTGATATCATGCTCCGTTCTCATCTCTTCCCCTATCTATTACTCCACGTGATTTTCTTGTGCCTTTTATACCTTCATAGCTTTTTAGATCAGAAGAGATTCTGCCCATTTCTGCAGTAGAGAGACCCAAGAATAGCTACATAATTTGTGGGGCCCATTGCAAAAAGAAAATGTCAGACTCCTTTGTTAAAAACTATTAAGAATTTCAAGAGGGTGACTGCAGAGCATTAAACTAAGTGTGGGACCCCCCTGGTGTAGGGCCCCTCCAAGTGTGGGACTCTTCATGACTGAACAGATCACATACCCATGGGGCAGGCCCTGGAGAGACCAAAGGAATTTTCCCCTTACATTCACTCTCTTTTGCTCTTAACGGAATGAAAATAAGAGAAATTTTGGTGGAACAGTGACATGAAGCATTAAAGGGAGGAAATAATTGGAATGTGATACTAGAAAACAAATGTTTTAGATCGACCAAGATGGTGAGAAGGGAGGCTCCTGACTTTCCCTTACCCCATGGATTCAATGAATATACAGCCTCATAGGAGCCAATTCCCTCCAAGAGAAATTCAGAAACTTACTGAGTGAGTCCTACATCAGGTGACTGAGAAAATACCCATATCAAAATGGGTAGGAAAGACTGAGACACACATTTGCCATAAACCCCACCCCCAGCATAGTGCTTTTCAATCAGGAGGGAACTTCTAAACTCCCAGCTTCTCCCTGTGAGCAAAGAGTTTGGACCACACATCTAGACCCCAACTTTTAAGGCTGCCATTCGAGGGACAGGAGTCCTCAAATCATCTAGTTCAGTGAGCCAATGGAGCTTGCCATTTACTGTCCCACAGCACCATAGCAAACAAAGAAGCAGTTGTTAAAGGGGCACATGAGCACTCCCTGCAGCTATACCCCAGGGCTCAGTGCAAAGCGAACAGGCAAAACTCCCATCTCCAAGTTTCTCCCTAGAAGGAACTGACTGCATACTTTGCCATACTGCCTGAGGGTCTGGCTGCTAATCAGCCTGCATCTGGGTCCTGACTGGGATCCTCCTGGGAGTCCAAAAGAGCTAGTGGGCAGTTCCCCTGCATTCTCCTTCTGGCTCACTCCAACAAACAAACAAAAAAACTAGTTGCCAGCTTCTTCCTGGGAATGTGCCCCAAACTTTTGAGCTGCCACTCAAGGAATGGGTGCTCAAATCATTTAGCTCTGAGAGCCAACAGGGCTTGGCATTCAGAGTCTCACAGGACCATATTAAATAAAAAAAGCAGTTTTCAAATGAGCATGCAAGCACTTCTTGCAGCTACTCCTCCCCTGGACTCAGCACAGAAGGAGCAGGTGAAAATGCTCATCTCTCAGTTTCTCCCTAGAAAGGACTTGACTGCATACTTTTCCAGCTGCTGTTTGAGGTTCTGGATTCTAATCAGTCTCCATGTGGCTGCTGACTGGGATTCTCTTGGGAGCCTGAAAGAGCTGGAGGACATGTTCCCTGCTGTCTCCCTCCAGCTTGCTGCAGCAGTAAAACCAAATCTCCAGCTTCTCCCTGTAAAGAGCCTGTCCATACATATAGCATCTCAAACATTATGAATGCCACATGAAGGAATGGCTTTCAAATCACCTAGCTCTGGGTACTGATGGGGCTTGGCACTTACAAGTCCCCCAGGACCACACAAAACAAAGAGGTGGCTCTGTATGGGTGTACAAGTATTTCCACCCTCTCTGACTCAACACAGAATGAGTAGGCAAAAACACCCAGCTCCAAGTTTCTCCCCAATAGGGGCTAGACTGCATATCTAATGTCCCGACTTTCTTAGATGCTGCCTGAAGGTCAGGCTTCCAACTAGCCTGCATTGGGGAGCTGATGGGACTGGCAATTAGTAGTCCTCTAGGAGCCTGAACAGCCATATGGGCATTTCCCACACCTTGGGGACGATGGCAGGTCTTGGCATATCCTAACCTACTGGAAGCCACTAGAACAAAGAACATGGCTTGGACAATCACAAAGGTTTGAGAGGCAACCTTGAGCTTAGGCAGGGCTGACTGAAGAGGTTCATTTCCTACACAAGCCCAGTCTCTCAAGACTGGGAGAGGTAGTTGTTTTAGCTAATGCATAGAAACCAGTGCAGAGAATCAAGAAAAAGGAAGAAACAAGGAAATATATTCCAAACAAAAGAATAAGACAAATATCCAGAAATCAATCTCAGACAGAGATAGGTGATTTACCCAACAGAAAATTAAAATAATGGTCATAAAGATGCTCACCAAGGTTAGGAAGGCAATGCGTCACTGAAATGAGAATTTCAATAAGGAGACAGAAAATATAAAAAGGTACCAAACAGGAATTATAGAGAGCTAAAGAATGCAAACTGAACTGAAAAATTCAATAGAGGGGTTAACAGCAGATTAGATCAAGTGGAATAAAGGATCAGTGAACTTGACAGGGCAATGGAAATCATCTAATCAGAGAAGCAAAAATAAAAAAGAATGAAGATAGTTTAAGAGACTTATGGGATATCATCAAGCAGATCAAAATATGCATTATAACTGTCCTAGAAAGAAAACAAAGAGAGAAAGGGGTAGAAAGCTTATTTAAAGAAATAATGGCTGGAAACTTCCGAAACCTGGGGAAAGAAACAGACATCCAGATCCAGGAAGCCCAAAAACTCCTAAATAAGATGAACCCAAAGAATCCACACTGAGACACATTAAAATTAAATTCTCAAAAGTTAAGTCAAAGAGAGAATCTTAAAAGGAGCAAGACAAAAGTGACTTGTTACATACAAACGAACTTTCCTAAGATTATCATCAAACTTTTTAGCAGAAACATTGCAGGCCAGTAGAGGGTGGGATGATGTATTCAAAGTGCTGAATGAAAAACACTGCCAGCCAAGATACTTTACCCAGTAAAGTTGTTCTGCAGAATTGGAAGAGAGATAAGAGATTTTCCCAAACAAAAGCTGAAGGATTTATTCACCACTAGACTAGCCTGATAAGAAATGTGAAAGGGAGTTCTTTAAGCTGAAATGAAAGGATGCTAATTAGTAACATGAAAAAATCTGAAAAAACTCACTGGTAAAAGTAAATACAGTCATGCATCGCTTAATGATGAGGATACATTCTGATGAAGGGTCATTAATCAATTTCATTGTCATGTGAACATTCTAGAGTCTATTGAAGGGAAACAAAATTTGCAATGAATCTAACATGAAGATTATTTTAGGCTGATTATTTCTAAGAAACAAAAGATTCAGAAAGTTTTTCTTGTTATCTCCCCCATAGCTGCCTAAAAGAATTCAGATAAGAAAAACCTGTCTCAGGAAGTGACCTATCACCTTAACATAACATGAACTAGGTAGTAGACAGGGAGGAATCTAGAAAAACCTGTTTGTTGGGCTTCCCTCTGTATTCTTGTTTCTGTGTGGCCAAACAAGGACTTATTTTTCAAACGTTTGCTCCTTTTCACCTGCCTGTCAATTGCCTTCCTTCTATTTAAAGATCTTGACTTTCCCCAACCCCAACATCTTCTTTTGTCTTTAGTTGAGGATAGTATTTAAGGTGAGGGCTTCAGCCATTTTGGCAAGTCACTCAGTTTTCCTGGCTCTCTTCCATGTATACATGTTATTAAATTTTTGTTTGTTTCTCTCCTGTTAATATTTCATGTCAATTTAATCCTTAGACAAGCCAGAAGAACCTAGAAGGGTAGAGGAAAATTTCTTCCTCTCCTACAGTATTTACACAAACCTAAAAGATATAGTCTACTACACACCTAGGCTATATGGTACTAATCTTATGGGACCACTGTCATGTAGGCGGTCCATTGCTGACCAAAACATTGTTATGCATCACATGACTGTATGTAGTTAAATTCAGAATATGCTAATATTGTAATGGTGGTGTGTAAATCACTTATAACTCTAGTGTAAAGCTTAAAAGGAAAACTATTTAAAATAACTATAGCTACAATAATTTGCTAATGGATACACAATATAAAAAGATGTAACATCAGTAACATCAGTATGTGACATCAGTAACATAAAATGGGGGGGACTGTAAATGTGTAGAGCTTTTGAATGCATTTGAAGTTAAGTTGTTTTCAGTTTCAAATAGATAAAACTATAAGATTTTTTTGTAAGCCTTGCTGTAACCACAAAATAAAAACCTCTACTGGATACACACAAGATAAAGGAATCAAAGCGCACCACTACAGAAAATCATCAAATAACAAAGGAAGAGAGTAAGAGAGGAAGAAAGGAACAAAGGAACTACAAAACAGCCATAAAACAATGAAGAAAATGTCAATAGTAAGTGTGTACCTATCAATAATTACTTTAAATGTAAATGGACTAAATTCTCCAATCAAAAGACATAGGGTGGCTAAATGGATATAAAAATAAGCCCCAACTATATACTGCCCACAAGAGACGCACTTTGGCTTTAAAGACACATAAAGACTAAAAGTGAAGGGATGAAAAATACTCCGTGCAAATGTAAACTAAAAGAGAGCAAGGGTAACTATACTTATATCAGACAAAATATACATTAAGCTAAAAACTGTAAAGAGGAAAAGACCATTATATAATGATAAAGGGGTCAATTCATCAAGAGGATATAAGAACTGTAAATATATATGCACCCAACATTGGAGCACCTAAATATATAAAGCAATTATTAGCAGATCTGAAGGGAGAAATACACAGCAATACAGTAATAGTAGGGGACTGAAAAACCCCACTTTCAATAATGAATAGATCATCCAGACAGAAAATCAATAGGAAACACAAACTTAAACCACACATTAGATCAGATGGAACTAACAGATATTAACAGAACATTCCATCCAACAGCAGCAGAATACACATTCCTCTAAAGTGCACATGGAACATTCTCCAGGAGAGATCATGTTAGGCCACAAAACGAGTCTTCACAAGTTTTAGAAGATTGAAATCATATCAAGCAGCTTTTCCAACCACAATGTAATGAAACTAGACATCAGTTACAAGAAGAAAACTGGAAAATTCACAATAGTGGAAATTAAACAACATACCTGAATGACCAATGAGTCAAAGAAGAAATCAAATTGGAAATCAAAAGATATCTTGAGAAAAATGAAAATGGAAACACAGAGTACTAAAAACTTATGGGATACAGCAAAAGCAGTTTTAAGAGGGGAGTTTATGGTGGTAAACACTTACATTAAGAAAAAAGAAATATCTCAAACAACAGTTCCTTTATACCTCAAGGAACTAGGAAAAGAAGACTAAGCCCAAAGTTAGTAGAAGGAAAGAAATAGCAAAGATCAGAGTGGAAATAAATGAAATACAAACTAGAAAGACAATTGAAAAGATCAACAAAACTAAGGGATAACTTTTTGAAAAGATAAGCAAAATTGACAAAACTTTAACTGGACTAAAAAAAAAACAACAGAAAGAAGACTCAAGTAAAAATCATAAATGAAAGAGGAGACATTACAACTGATAACATAGATATACCAATAATTATAAGAAGCTACTATGAACAGTTATACACCAACAAATTAGATGACCTAGAAGAAATTGGTAAATTCCTAGAAACTATCAAGACTGAATTATGAAGAAATAGAAAATCTGAACAAACCAATAATGAGTATTGATATTGAGGCAGCAATCAAAACATTCCAACAAAAAAAGCGCCCAGGACCAGATGGCTTCATGGTCGAATTCTACCAAACATTTAAAGGAGAATTAATACCAGTTCTTCTCAAACTCTTCCAAAAAATAAAGAGGGAGCATTCTCAAACTCGTTTAGGAGGCCAGCATTGCCTTCATACCAAAGCCAGATAAGGACACTACAAGAAAAGACAATTACAGGCCAATATCTTTGATAAACACAGATGCAAAAATACCAAAATTTTAGCAAACCAAATTCAAGAGCACATTAAAAACATCATACACCATAACCAAGTGGGATTTATCCCTGGGATTCAAGGATGGTTCAACATATGCAAATCAATAAATGTAATACACCATAAAAAATGAATGATAAAAATCATATGATTATCTCAATAGATGCAGAAAAAGCACTTGACAAAATTCAACATTCACTTGTGAATGTTCACTTCATTCAATTCATTCAATGTGAGAGATAAAAACTCTCACAAGTAAGTATAGATGGAATGTACCTTAACATACCACAGACCGTATATGACAAGCCCACAACTAACATCATATTCAATGGTGAAAAGCTGAGAGCTTTTCTCTAAGACCAACAATAAGAAAAGAATGTCCACTTTCACCACTTCTATTCAGCATAGTGCTGGAAGTTCTAGCCAGGGAAATTAGTCAAGAAAAAGAAATAAAAGTCACCAAATAAGAAAGGAAGAAGTAAAATTGTTTTTATTTGCAGATGATATGATCTTATATGTAGAAAATTCTAAAGACTTAACCAAAAAACTGTTGGAACTAATAAATGAATTCAGTAAAGTTGCAGGATACAAAATCAATATACAAAAATCAGTTGTGTTTCTGTACACTAACAATGAACAATTGGAAAGAGAAATTAAGAAAACAATCCCATGTACAATAGACTCAAAAAGGATGAATAAAATACTTAGGAATAAGTTCATCCAAGGAAGTGAAATGTCTGTACACTGAAAACTATAAAACATTAATGAAAGAAATTGATGACACAATTAAATGAAAAGATATTCCATATCATGGATTGCAAGAATTTATATTGTTAAAATGTCCATACTACCCAAAGTAATCTACAGAGTCAATGCTATCTCTATCAAAATTCCAATAGCCTTTTTCACAGAAGTAGCAATACTCAAATTCCTATGGAACCACAAAAGACCCTGAATAGCTAACGCAATCTTGAACAAGAAGAGCAAAGGTGGAGGCATCACATTTCTTGATTTCAACTATATTATAAAGCTATGGTAATCAAAACAGTATGGTATTGGCATAAAAACAGACACATAGACTGATGGAACAGAATCAACAGCTCAGAAATAAACCCATACATATATGGTCAATTAATTTTTGACAAAGGCATCAAAAATACACAATGGAGAAAAGATAATCTCTTCAATAAATGGTGTTGGGAAATCTCGGTACCCACAAGCAGAAGAATGAAATTGGACCTCTATCTTACACCATACAGAAAATTCAACTCAAAATGTATTAAAGACTTGAATGTAAAACCTGAAATCATAAAACCCCTAGAATAAAACATATGGGATAGCTCCTGACGTTGGTCTTGGCAATGAGTTTTTGGATATGACACCAAAAGCTCAGGCAACAAAAGCAAAAACAAACAAGAGGGACTATATCAAACTAAAAAGCTTCTGTACAGCAAAGGAACCATCAACAAAATGAAAAGGCAACCTATGAAATGGGGGAAAATTTTTGCAAACCACTTATTCAACAAGAGATTAATATCCAAAATATATAAGGAACTCATAAAACTCAGTAGCAAAACAAACAACAACCCCCCCCCCCCAAATAACCCAATTAAAAAATGGGCAAAGGACCTGAATAGACATTTTTCCACAGAAGATATATAAATGGCCAATAGGTATATGAAAAGATGCTCAACATCACTAATCATCAGGGAAATGCAAATCAAAACTATAATGAGATATCACCTTATACATCTTAGGATGGCTATTATCAAAATGACAGGAGACAACAAATGCGGGTGAGATGTGGAGAAAAGGGAACCCTTATACACTGTTGGTTGGAATGTAACTGGCACAGCCACTATGGAAAACAGTACGGAATTCCTCAAAAAATAAAAATAGAACTACCATATGATCCAGCAATCCCTCTTCTGGATATGTATCCAAAGAAAATGAAATCACTAGCTGGAAGAGATATCTGCACTCCCATGTTCACTGCAGCATTATTCACGATATCCAAGATACGGAAATACTGTAAGTGTGTGTGGATGGATGAATGGATAAAGAAGATGTGGTCTATATATACAATGGAATATTATTCATCATTAAAAAAGAAATAAATCGTGCCATGTGTGACAACATGGATGAATTTGGAGGGTATTATGCTAGGTGAAATAAGCTAGACAGAAAGACAAGTACTGCATAGTCTTACTTATGTATGGAATCTTAAAATAAAAAAAAAGTCAAACTCAGAAACAAAGTAGAATGGTGGTTGCCAGGGGCTGGCAGGTAGGGAAATGCGGAGAGGTTGGTGAAGGGTACAAACTTTTGGTTATAAGATGAATAAGTTCTGAGGATCGTTAGTATAGCACAGTGACTAAATTGATAATATTGTATAAGTGAAATTTGCTGAGAGTGTAGATCTTAAGCGTTCTCACCAAAAAAGGTAACTATGTGAGGTAGTGGATGTGTTAATTAATTAACACGATGGTGGGAATCATTTCACAATGTATAAGTATATCAAATCATCATGTTGTACATTTTAAATATACTTCTATTTTTCAATTATACCTCAAAAAAGCTGAAAAAAATTTTTAAAATAAAAAAAGAAAGCCAATGTTTTGTGGATGTTTGAAGCTCCTGTATGCATTCACAGGGCTCACCCTACCCATAGGTGCAATAGGTAACTCTGGTAGTTAGTCTCTAGAGAGGCTCCCAATGAATTACGCCTCCTGGTAGGCACACCCTTGTGTAGTTCCATCCTACATGGAGTCTAGGCTGGCCTGTGACTTGTGTTAACCAATAGGAAGCAGCAGAACTGAGACTGTGCCAGTTCTGGGCCTAGCCTTAAAAGGAATGGTAGCTTCTGCTTCTTACCTCCTAAATACTTGCTGCTGGGAGCCTGAACCACCCTACAAGATGTTTAGCTGTCCTTTTGGAGACACCAAATGGACAGACCACATGGAAGCCATGTAATGAGGGGAGAATCTGAAACTACTTGAAGAGGGAGAGGGGACCAGGTGTCCCAACATTCAGTTGAGCCTCTTGATGCCTCTGGCTACAGACATTGTTTGACTATAACATCGCTAGAGGCCCCAAATGAAGCCAGCAGTAAAACCGCCCAGCTGAGCCCAGTCGGCCTACAGAATCATGAGAGAGAATAAATTTGTCATTGTTTTAAACACTAAGTTTTGGGGTGGTTTGTTCCAGAAAAATAGAGTGCCTCACCGGTGACTGTTTATTCCTTGTGACTTAAACAATGCCAGAAGGCTACCTAGTCTCACAATGTCTATAGGATCATTGGATGCCAAGTTCCCAGGGAACTGAGTGCTGAAAGGGGAAGTTGCTGAGGAAGGGAGAAGAGGAGGTTGGGGCCACAGAGAGAAGGGCACTGAAAGAGAACTTTAACTGCTTGCCAGTTTGGCCAGGGGCCTGTTCTAGCAGGAACAGCTGCATTTGGGCCAAGCGTTCCAGTGCTCTGTTTTATATGTATTAGCTTTCCCTTAGGTGAACCTATGTTTTGAAACAGCTAGAATGAAGCCAGGGTTATACATTGAGTTCTGCCATAGTTATTCTGGTTCTGTTCCATGGCTAATGACACTAATATTGAACATCAATATGTGCAATCAGTTCCAAGGCAGACCAGGCCAGATTCACAAGTCCAACAGGACTACTGAAAATGTGCTAATTGTATCTTTACTCATGGAGGGTCAGAAAAACAATTGTCATGTAGGTAAGACAGGGTATTCTAAGCACTTGTCCTTTCATATGGTAAGATTGTTTTCTTCTCCAGTGTCAAAAAAAACAAACCATTTAAAAATCTTGTTTGTTTCCTTTACTCTTAAATCATATCTCTTTCAAAGAAAATGTAGGCGTAAAAGCTATCCAGGTCTATAAATGGTTTAAGAAAGTAATATCTCTTATTAATGTGCATAGCACTTAAAAGAACTATAATGAAGCATGTTAACTACATAAATATTACTTTATATAGCACTTTTAATCATTGTGAAAGATAAGCTATTTTCTTGTTGGTTCTTGATATTTTCCCATTTATATTCAAATTAATGCAGAAATAATAATCATCATCCCACTTAATAGTAGCAAAGTTACATCATAAAAGTTTCATATATAAAATTTTATTCTCTAACAGAAAAAAGGGAAATAGTGGAAAATTATTAATATTTAAAATAGCTATAAAATACCTTGCCTAGTCTAATTGGTTTGATATCTTTAAGAGTCCCTCTATCTTTTTGAATATTCAATTCTAGTAAGTATCACAGCCAAAGAGTTCCAGGCGAAGTGCAATACTTTGATTCCATGTTTTTGGAATGATTCGGATAAACCTGGAAATGATTGGTGGGTTGAAAAAGTTCTTCACATGTCCTTTGATATTAGTATTTCCTTCAAAAATCTGAAAGCAAAATATGAGAAAATCTTTAATGATGGTATAATGGGTATAAAAATCTTACAGATAATTTTTTTTATCCTTTTAGTTCAAACCGAGGGCATCAAGGAACACATACAACATTATTACAAAGTTGATCTTAGATCAATTATGAAATCACACTCCAGACAGATCTCTTTAGAGATTTCACCTCACCAGTTATCTGAGTTGAATTAGGGAATAATAAAGCAATCTGACATGGTGCTGTGGAGCAGCTGCAAAGCCATCTCTGCCCTTTGCCCCTTTGTAGTTGTGTGACTTTGAGCAAGTTACTCATATTCTCTGATTCCCCATTTCCTCATTGGCAAAATAGGGATAATAAAATTTTACCTCACGGAAGTTGTTGTAAAGATTAAAAAATGTCTGTAAACATATGACAAGTGCTTAGTAAATGCCAGATAGTGGACACCAATAAGTGGTTAACTATTACTAACATTTAAAATAAAATGCAACCATGCACTTTTATTTATCCTTTTTGGCACATGCCCTATGTCCTCAACTAAACTACGTTTTACGCCTTTTTTTCATCCTCAGCAAATCCCCAAGATTTATACACAGCAGAAGCTAAATCACTATTTGTTTATAACAATGATCCTTACCATGCTATGAGGTCATCTGGAACAGCAAGAAATATAACAAGCCAAACCAAAGAAACAAACAACCAACCCAGGGGTTTAAAAAGAAAGGGAGGTTCAAATTCATTTGAGATAAGTGCTGAGCCCACAGTGAGCCTTCAGTAAATGTCCATCCCCTTCTCCTGTGTTGCTCTTCCTACTGGTTTCATTCCTATTCCCATTCCCGGAATATTAGGCTCATCTACTTAGTGTTGCCTCTGGTAGCATTTTAAAGCCATATAACTGGGAATTTAGGAGTGTAATGGAGTAGTTCAACTTGCAGGAAATTATTCTCCTCATCAGTAAGGATAACAATTGTTTTCTGCTTAATAACAATATAACACTGAAAGTTTTATGGCCATGGGTATTTGATCATCATGAATAACAAGTATATCCAAGGCAACGCTAATGTAGTGGAAGGTTTTCTAGACCCTTGTTATGGACTGCATGTTTGTGTGCTCCCAAAATTCATATGGTGAAACCCTAACCCCCAATGAGATGGTATTAGGAGATGGGGCTTTGGAAGGTAATTAGGATTAAATTAGGTCATGAGGGTAAGGCCTCATGAGGGCCTCATGAGGGTATACACTTATAAAAAGAGGAGGAGATATGGCATCTCTCTCTCTGAGTGGAAGGCCATATGAGGGCAAAACCAGGAACCAGGTCCTCACCAAGAACTCTACTATGCTGGCACCATGATCTCCAGAACTTTGAGAAATGTTTGTTGTTTAAGTCACTCACTCTATGGCCATTCGATACAGCAACCCAAGCAGACTGAGAAAACCCCTTCACCATCTTTCTGAATCAGTACTAATTAAGCCTCACACCATCCACTGGTGTTTTGTTCTCACTATTTCACAGGAGGCTCAGTCAAAGCAGAAAGATAACGTGCATAGTCCCTCCCAAGACCAGGGACCTGCAGAGCCAAGATTTAGAAGACTTAAAAGAGATGGTACATGCCAGTGCATATTTGTCAAATGCAAAGAGCTATTTGCAAATGCAGGGTACTATTCTCATCATAGCACAGTTTTCAAATTGCATTCTTTTTGCCAAGATACCACCCCGTACCTTGTCCACCATCGAGGCTTTCTGCCTGTAAGGTTTCCATTCCTCTCCCTGGTCACTGTAGTGAATGGCGTAGCTCTTTACATACATTTCAGAGGACAAAGACTTGCAACCCTGTGTTACAATTGCAGTTATCTTCTTGATTTTGAGCAGATCAATTTGTAACCACTGTTGGTTGTTGTTTGCCTGTGAAAATGATAAGAACACATGGATAAGACAGATATTAAAACCTTTGCTTTTTTAGACCAACATACACAAAAATGCACAGAGCTCACAAGGATTTCTTTTCCATCTCATCCCTTAGGATTCCCTGTCTCCTGGAAGCCTTCCCTGTCCCTTCTGGTTTGTTGTCACAGCACATATATAAACTTCTACTGGAGTATTTCACACATCATACAAGAATTAGTTGTTTACTTTTTTGTATCCCTTATTCTTTGAGGGCAGGGACTGGCTTAGTTTTGTTTCCAGGTACTTGCCACAATGCTTGCACACAGTTGGTGTTCAACAAATATTGCTGAATGAATAAATGAATGAATTTTACTTAAGAAAAAACATTAAATTTCTAAATTATCTGGAAATATTATTCTCTTAAACAAGTTTGTTAAATACTATGATGACATTTCTGACAGGTTATCTGGGACAGAATTTGATAGTATCCTATCTTTATTTAACTTATTTTAGAAAAGTCCTACTTCCCTTTCCATTGCTAATGTCAAATAGGAGAAATAGTCCAATTTCTTCTTTTCCGATATTTCAAATAAATATAATACTTGAGAGACTGAATAAAGCTATACCTAGGGCTTGATACGGCATAGTGATTATCCTGTCTCTGGCCTAACAAAACGCCTAATCACATGTTTGGTGATATGCACTTGGAGAAAGAGGATCAGAAGGACTAATTGAGTTTTGGAGTAATCTGAGATAAATTTTCACCTTTGGGAGATTTATCATGCCCCACAGTCAATTCTGTGTGAAATAATGAATATTGATATATTTCCTCAACATCACTCGTGTATGTCTGTATGTGTATATATGTATACACATATGTATATATATGCATATAGTCACGTGCTATATGTATTTTTAAAGCAAATTAATCAAATTAAAATGATTGCATTAGGAGACTTTTTGTTAATTGAGTAACATCCTCTAGTGATATCTGGTGGTATCTTAGTGTGTCTTCAAATCAAGGTTGTACTAGTGATACAGAGTATAGATAACTAGAGGAGTTTTGTAGGCATAAAAGAGGTAGAGACCCTCAGTCTGCATGAAGGCCAGCATACTGGCTTAGATTTTCAGCCTCTCCAAAGAGACCCTATAAAGCCATTTCATACTTATAGAAGTTTAAGTGAAACAAATAGTTTTGACCTAAAATTCCAGATTTAAAATGATAGCATTAAAACTTAAAATTAGCATTTAATATTTGGAGTCTTTATTATATCACAAGGACTAAGAGCAAATTATATACAGAGCAAATTGTTTTTAAAGGCTGTAAAACAGAGGGTAGGGTGACAAAGTTATTCCATGAACAAGTCTAAAGGGTCATTTGGGAAAGAGATGACATCTTCTCTCTTTAACCTTTTCTTATTTTATTTATATTATATAAATATAATGTAATATAAAATTATTACTTTTATTATTTTAACTCAGTCTCCCCCTCTGCAAAATTGCAAAATGAGGTGTTTGGGTTGTTTCAAATGATGAAAGTAACACTGACCTGTTTATCGGGAGAATGGGATTCCCGATTCTGCCACCAGACTAACCTAAAATTATTTAAGCTCCTTTGTGTTTAGACTTCAAGGGAAAAGCATGCACCAGATACTTGGTAAAATCCCTTGCCATTCCAATGTTCTGTGATTCTATGATGGGCCAGAAATGAGGCACCAACATTGCTTCCCAAGACTATCTGTATCGGGTCCAAGCTCTTCTATTTACTCCACTAGTGCCATACTTCCCTTTTCCTTTCTGGTGGCATAATTTGAGAACAGGACATGGAATTCTAGAGATTCCAGGGAATTGGAATGTAGGCATGTTAAGGGAGGAAGTTGGGAGGATAGAAAATAGGGAACTTGGGTTAAGTTGGTTGACAGGATCATTCTCACATCTGATGCCATTCTGACTTCTCAAGTCAGTTGAAGGAAGAAAAATGAGTCAATAATTAACAGTTATTCTAAAATAAGTTACCTGAATTACTCAGTGGGCTAATATCAGGGGCAATATAACTCTCTGGAAGATGTTTATTAAACTTAGATCACTGATTTTTAACCCTGGTTTTGCAGAATTTTACCATGCCTCCGGTTGTCTAAGGGAATGTCACACAGTTCTCAAAAAATGAGATCAAAAAAATTTAAATGGCCTTAAGAAAATGAAAAATGTTACTAAATTCTGGAAGGTGAGGGGAGAAGAACACAAGATGTTGCAAATCTAAATCATTTATCACTAATAGAAGTTGTCTCAATCAGGAGTCAGCAAACTACAGACCAAGGGCCAAATTTGTCTCACTGCCTGTTTTTGTAAATAAAGTTTTATTGGAACATAGCCATGCTCATTCATTTCCCTGTTGTTTATGGCTGCTTTCCTGCTACAATAGCTGAGTTAAGTAGTTCTGACAGAGAATGTATCGCCCAAAGCCTAAAATATTTATGATCTGGCCCTTGCAGAAAAACGTTTGCCCACCCCTGGTCTAAATCAAGGCTAGACCAAGAACCACAGAGATGATAAATAACTTCTCTCTGAGCCAAAGTTAGAGCTAAAGCTATCAAGTCAATAGACATCCTAGGTTCTCAGACCTAGGATCTTAATCTGCAGAAACAGGAGGTGATACTCTTGCTTCCCAAGCCCCCGTATCCCCTGTAGTAAGGACCTTTGTTTTCTACTAGAAGGCTGAGGGAACTCCATTCATAGTAGGGGATGTTTCACCTTGGCTTGCCAGGCATTCACACGGCCCTGGGCATTAAGGCGGGCATAGAAGGGTTCCCAGTAATCGCCCCACCAAGATTTTTTAAATGACGATGCTGTGATTTGCTTGTTTCCTATCTTTCCACTTTCCATACCCAGTGGCGTGGAGCATCCTGTCAAGAGAAAAGTAATGTGATTAATTAAGCACCACTGATATTCCCCATGTGACGGTTTGTACTGCAGAGGAGACAGGAAATAATTACTACTAAGTAACAACAAAAACAGCTATCACAACATGAACAGTTATCAACCAAGTGCCAACCTCTTTTTCAGGCTTTACATGTATTATCAAATGTTCCTAATTATCTCCATTTTACAAACAAGGAAACAAAAGACAGCAAGAAAAAGTAACTGGCCTAAAATAACATGACTAGAAGAATCAGCAACTAAATTTGAGCCCAGGCAGTCTGACACAGAATACCGTGTTCTAAATATCTAACCCATTTCTCTCCTTGAGTGTCATGGAAACTTCTGTTTTTGCTTTGAGATAGATAATAACTCCTAAACTATATAGGTATATAAAAACATACTCTATTTCTTCTTCTAACAAAAACTACAAAGAAGAAGATACAGTGGACCCTTGGTAGTCACATTTAATATTTATTTTCAACCCTTTGAGGGTGATCCATATTATGCACCCTTTAGAATTTTGTCAAGGCATGAATTTGAATGTCATAGGCATCAAGGCTGATCTGTGAGTGTAAGAAACACAGCTAGTGAGTGAGCCCAACTGGCTGCCCATCATCTCTGTGACACTTTGTTCTTGCTAGGAAATCATGCAAACATTTTCTTGAAGTGTTACCTTACTTTATCCATGAAAAAAAAACAACCTTAAAAAGAAGAAAGCCTACTGCTAATTTTAATTATACAAATATCAAGAAAGTGAGGCGATTTAAAAAAAGGAATGCTTCTTGTATAGAAAATAGCTGTTTTAAATAGATTAACAGAGTAGAATATCACATTTTAGGGTACCTTGCCTCTATGATCTGAATTAACTGCCATTTACATCATAGGAAAGTAAAAAACAATGATTTTTGGAGCTGTTTCAAGGAGTGCTCCCGCCTGTATAAAATTTGCATTTTATATGGGAGATATTAAATACCACTGCTATCTGGCATTGGCAAAGTGCCCATATCCATATCTGTCATGAATATCAGGAGTATACTTTCCCATTATTTACTTTGATAAGAAACTGATTCCAAAGTTCAGCTACTTTCTCCACTGTGAAGCATGACTTCTTCCCTCCACCCTGAGAGAAGGCTCCCCAACAGGTGTGCCACAACAACTTTCAGGTGTGCCTATGTATTGTTCCCTCTCCCACCTCAGTCCTTGAGCAGACAGGTGGGGCCTGGAAGAGCCACATGCTGGATTCAATTGCTTCATTCTTTTACCCTAGACTGCTAGACAGGTGTTGTCTTCTATATATGTGTTTTGAGAGAAAAATTTTGGAAAGTACTGCTTTAAGAGTCAGAGAAGGAGAATAGTTGATAAGACTCTTAAACATCCTTGTTATATATGGTAGAATTTTATGATGGCCATTTATGGTTACCTGGATTTATTTATACCACAAGTCACATTACATCCCCTGAAAAATAGCAGCTTACACAGAAAAGACTTGCGTATCTACAGAGGGTGTGAAACAGAATATACAGTACAATCAAGGTTTCAGGAAGTTGGGAAGCAGATTTATATTTCAAAAACATTCATTGAACAACACATATATGCCAATAATGTTGCTATCTACTTTCATTACATTAAAGTCTGAGTGACCTGGAGGACTTTGGAAAGTCATATTTAGTTTGACTCTCAGTTCTTATTGAAAAGGGCTGATGGAGGTCATTCTGAACTGGGGCTCTTCCTTGGAGGATCAGGGCAGTGTCCATATCATCCAGGCTCTGTTCAGAGAGATGGTGCCTGTTCTCTGGCTGGTAGAACCAGTCTCAGTCTAGGTCACAGCGAGAGTTTACCTGAGTGGAACTCCTTTTCACAAAGGTTTTTCTAGGAGCCTAAGTCATTGAAGAGAACTAAAGATTCCACCCATTCTCCCATACCTCCCAAATCCTGATTCTCTGAGCTGCAGCGAGGAAATAGTGTCTATTTGTTCCTTACCGTTAACCTCACAACCTTGCAGCTCCAATCGAAGGGCAGGTTTGTTATTGCATCTAGTTGGAGAGATCCTTATATATCTAGCCACAATAGGTGGGTCAAACTGATTCTCTTTTATTGTAGAGGCATCTGAATTGCCATCAAAATACTAGAGGAAAAGAGGAAAGCTTAGTTATATAACAATTCTTTATAAAGTGATTTTATACTAAAATTTTGATCTAATTTAATATTATAATAAGTTTTCACATGGTCTGAACCAAATCAGTTTGGTCTTAAAAAATAATTGGGGCTACTTGCACTTCAGGAAGATGGAATAGATGTACTTTGCCCTATTCCTCTTGCTAAGTACATCCAAAAGCATAAGAAGACTCTGAAAGGTGGAGAGAAGGAGGCAGGCTTCCTAAGGTTCTTGGGGCCCAAGGAGCAACATGGTGGTGGGTTCCTGGGTTTTCTTTTTACCTCATATATCACAGACTTGGACGTGAAGAAGCCAGCCACCAGGATACACCAACGGGTACAGACAAAAGAAGCCCCAGCAAAAGCCTGATTTCTCTAGCCTCAAGACCAGGAAAGTGCAGCCTAGCAAGACAGAAAACTTCTAGACAATAATTGCTCTACTTCAAGCCAAACACCATAGAAAATACTGTGGCCCCTTCTGCACCCACAGCAGCAAAGGTTACGTGGGGAGCCTAGTTTTCCATGCACTTGAGACTCTAACAAGTCACCACAACACCATCACTGGGGTTGTGTCAGAGAAGGCCCAACAGGGTCCCAAGACTTTCATCCCCTCCAGCCCCTAATAAGGCTTCTACTCCTTCAGTGTCCGTGGAGACCATCCCATCCCCATCCAGCTGCAAAAAGGAGCAGTCCGCTCTTAGGTGTCAATGGAAGAAGCTGAGTGGGAAACCTGGACTTCAACCTCCACGTGGCAGTAACAAGGCTGTGCCCCATCCCCTTTCCCTGCCAGAATAGTGTCAAAAGAGCCAGCTAAAACAGAAGATAAGAACAGAATCAGCAAGATTGAAAACAGAAAAGCAATAGATAAAAGCAATGAAACAAAGAACCAGTTCTTTAAAAAGATCAAAAAAACTGGCAAATCTCTAGCAAGACTGTCAAAGCAAGAAGAGAAGAGATGCAAATTACCAATATCAGAAATGAAATAGGCAAGATCACTACAGACCCTGCAGACATCAAAAGGATAATAAAAGAATACTACAAACAATCCTATGCACATAAATTTAACAACTTGGAGGAAAAGGATCGATTTACTGAAAAACACAGATTGTCCCAACTCACCCAATATGAAATAGATAATTTGAATAGCCTGTAACTATTGAGGAAATTGAATTTGTAATTTTAAAATTCCAAGAAAAGAAATCTCCTAGTCCACATGGTTTCACTGGTGATTTCTGCCAAATGTTTAAAGAATTAATGTCAATTCTAGACAGTCTCTTCCAGGAAATAGAAAAGCATGCTTCCCAATTTTTGAAGCTAGTATTACTCTAATATCGAAACCAGAAAAAGACAGTACAAGAAAAAAAAGACACACCAACATCCCTCATGAATATAGATGCAAGAATCTTTAAACTATGGACTCTAATTGTCATCTGAATTCCCCCTCCAATACTGATTAGTAAGAACCATAATTTAAGATTTTGTGATCTGTTCTAAGGTCTAGGGCAAATAATTTGTTACTAGCAATAGCTAACTGATAATATAGAAAATAGCAAAATAACAAACTACTTACAGAAAAAATGAAACAGATTCAAGGTTATCAGTATGATAATGGCAGACTGACCCCTTGCATTCAGATAGCTTTCTTTGGAAAATGGGAGAGGGGAGAAGGGGAACAGTTGTGGCTGGTACAGTTGGGTCCTTGGGAATAAGCCTGGCTGAACCCCTGGAAGATCCAGCAGAGGAATGTTACTCCTCAGGCATGGCAGCAAAGGAAGCCTGAAATCACATTGCCTCAGAACGTTATTGGCATTAACATTACTATTCCCTTCAGGTACAGTGGAATAAAGAACAAAATAAAATGTAAAAGTTAGTAAAATAAAAACTCTTAGTGGCCGATTTTTAGCTTGAGCTCCTTAAGGCACAAGACTAAGTATTCTACTTCGCTGTGCACCATCTGCCAATCTGAGAAGTCTAGGCATTTATTTTGATGATAAAGTGACTTTTTTCAAGTTTTGTGGAGTTTTCAAATTTCAGAAGTCAGGCTTATCGCTTTAATTTGTAATATATAGAGCTATCATATTACCACCTTCCTCCATAAGACCCTAAGAAAGCCATTCATATTTCTAACACCCTTTGAATAATTTTAAAAGGTATTTTTAAAAAAGATATTGTCATGGACATGGTCATGGTAACTTTAGGCTGATTCTTGAGACTCAGAAAGAAACATGCACACAGACCATCACATTCTTTGCGCTGTTTCCTTTGAAGATCTGCCAGTTTGTCTGGTCAGAGCTGTAGGCCACATAGAACTCGGTGGTGTAGTAAGACTTCAGGTAGTGTTTGGCTCCTTGGGTCTGGATCCCTGTTAATAGGACTTCCCTTTGCATGTCCACCTGCAATATAGCAAAGCCATAAACAGAACTGTCCTTGTCAACAAGCTATACACTGCCTTAATTCATTGTACAACCAGCTTTCTTTAGAACTGAAGAGCCAACACCTAAGATCTTAACAAACTAATAAAATGGCTAGATGCAATCCATATTTGAGCACAGAGTACCTGGACATGAATCCAAGCTCAATCACTAGCTAGCTGTGTGTGACTTTGGGAAGTTAGTTAATCCCTCTGTGCTTTAGTTTTCTCATCTATAAAGTGGGATATTACTAGAACTAACCTCATAGGGGTCATTTTGAGTATGTGCTTAGAATAGTTCCTAGGATTAGCATTGTATTATTAAAATAGTAATTGCTATTTCCCTAACAACATTGCAAGAATAATAACAAGAAGAAATTATTACATCACTGTCATTTTTATTATTACAATAGCAGTAAATATCAGGTTAATAAGGCATACCTGGATCCAAGGTTTAGAGTCAGATTCCCTTGAAAGTTTTTCTGTGATCCAAGCATTATATGATCCGCCATTGTTTAATCTTGCTAATTTGGGCTCCCAATAACCTAAATTCAAAGGAAGGAAAAAATTTATTCTGAATTTTTAAAAAACATACAATAAATAGTTTCACAAGGGAGTTTAGTCCCAGAGGAAAACAAGATCCCTGGAGGACCTTCTGTTGCAGTTAGGAGACCAGGCGGTTGACACAGGTCTCAGCTACTAAATCAGACCACGACAATGCAACTCAGCTTCAGTTCTGTGCTTGGTGAGCTAACCACCACCCCCACCCCTTCTTGCATACCAGTCGTGTTTATCTTTTTCTTGGGTATTTTGCTGTGGTTGCTGCTGAGTGTGCCAGCCCAACAGGAAGACATGGGAGGGATTTATGGGAGCCTCAAGATCACTTACAATTGACATCTAGATCTTGGGAAGGGCTTTGAGGCAGAATGAGGAAATTTAGGAGGATTTCCTGACACATAGTGGGCGATCAACAAAGTTTCTTGAATAAACGAATGTTTGGCACAGCAAAGGGCTCTGTTAATGGGGACTATAATACCCGGCCAATAAGACTTTATGAATCTGGCTGGAATATTACATGTGTGATCAAACTTAGAATGGGGCTGAATGGGGAGAGTTTTGGAAAGGGACTCATGGTCATAAAAATAAGCTATTCATTCCTTGCCCAATCTCTGCTGAGAGGGTGGACTGCCTATGTAGAGAAACCAAGCATCCCTAGCCCTTGGTCTTCCCTGGGAGAGACTCTTTGGGAACATCATACACGAGAAGGGGTGGCAGTGATAAGGGGGTGCCAACAGGCTTTTAGTTCCTGCCATACTTCTTCCTCTACCAGATGAGCCCCAAATGCGGTTGCTTACTGTATTGCAATAGAGAAAAATCTAAAGAAGATCAATGACCCACAGATTCAACAGGCAGCATAGTCATGTATGGTTTTGCAGGCTATATACTGTACAATAGTAGGAGGTTACCTTTCACAGCCTATAATGCTACTACTTACTCATATAGTCAGAAGCCTTGATCTGAGAATCAGCTATGATACCAGTGCTTAATCCCATTGGCATCTTACATTCTAAAAAAAACCAGAACAATGAATAATTTTTGCTTAAAAAATACATATAAGAAAGCAAAAGCTCCATGGCTAGAGATTATACCTCTGGTGGGTCAGTAATTAGATATTTTCACCTACCTTGTGTGGAACTGACTTAAATATGTCTGATCATAAAATGGTAAATGCGCTAGCAAGAATGGTGCTTTAATAGAAATAGTGCCACCCTAAAGGAAAACAACTGAAATTCTGAGATGCAATTAGTTTTTAAACTGATTCCCATCTGCTTGTATCTTAAAATAAGACATTTTACAACATTAAGTACTGTCCCACATAACACTATGTTCTCAAGTTGGCCTGAAAGTTATAGGGTTATTTATGTCCTGATCACAAAAGGGAATACCAGCCATGGAGGTATCTGGATGTTGACACAGTGCTTGGTACTCAACAAATGCTTAATAAATGCTGGATGGATGGATGGATGGATGGATGAACAGATGGAAACTGTATTTCTAGAATACTGAAATGCCAAGTTCAATGACTTTCTCAGTCATTGTTGAATTCCTAGTATCTTTTCTCTCCTCTACTCCAGGAGTCTGGAGAATTTATTACATGCATTTTCTCATGGATCACAAATCATGAAAGAGGATGCTTTGTTTTGGTTCCCCAACTGAGAGGAATGCCTGTGGGTTGAACCATTTGGTTTAAGTTTCTTAGATGATTGATGTTTGCAGTATAATCAGACCATGGGTCAGAATGAAAGCAATTAGTGCTACAGACTATGCCTTGGTCATGTCAGAGTTCTCAGAATTGAATATTTCTAGTCTAAAAGTTGGTAGTATTCTAGTAGCAGGCACTCTCCTGCTAAAAATATCATGTGGCTCTTGGATGATACCTTTGTCTATGATGAGAAATGGAGTTTGCATCCCTGTTCTCTGGTTTTCTCCAACCTCTGTGCATAGGAGCCACCAGCCAGCTTTTGATGCCTTCATTTCAAGAGTTTTAAATGAACCTAAAGTAGAGAGTGAAGGGTAACATTACACACCCAAAGATTAACAAGTTAATATTGGTTGACAGCTATCAAAGAATCCTGAAATAAGAGGCTTTAGAATAGAACCTAAGAGCTATCCATTTTTATTGAGGCAGGCAGGACTAGAGGTGTAACAAACAGATCAAAACAAAACAAAGAAAACCACACACACATTACTAAAAATAAATTGCCCCAGGACTTAAAAAAATCTCCAACACTCCTCACTAGAAAGGAACTTTCATTTATTTAAATATAATGTTGCAAGTTAACCCATAAATAATACAGTTTTACAGTCCTAAGTATCAAAGCAACCTTGAATGATCCATCACTGGGCCTCAAAAATATTGTAAATATTTCCTTTCTTTATTTCACTAGTTTTTCTTTTTGATATAAGAAAATTAAAATAAAACATCCTCCTCCCATGTTTCGAATTTTCTACGACGTTTACATGTTTGGGTAGGGATGTACATAAATTGTTTCAGAGAATCACTGAAAGAGTGAGATTTCTGAAACCTCTGGTTATCCATTCTGGTATTTAATGTTACCCACTGCCAGTTAATACTTAAATTCTGCTGACTATAACTTGTGACCATTTCTCAGATTGTGAGTAAAAATTAATAGCTGATGGTCATCCTCCTCAAACACACTAAAAAAGATCTCCAGCCTTCTACTCTCCAATGCGGATATTTAGGTTTGAAGATTTGGATGGGCCAACAGATCCCAGTTTCTCAGTGCTTCTCGCAGACTCATGGCAAGGATGACTGATCTGGTAACACTTGGTGAAAAGTGAGTGAGTTAGACCTAATCCCTTCTGTCCCTGATTTTAGTGGAGTGGGTTTTTATAGCTTAGTGAGTCACTGGCGTGTTTAAAATGAACAAGAACCCTCTTTTCCCCTACCCTTAACCAAAACAGGCCCATTTGGATTTCTGCGCCAAAGCAACTTCCCCATCCAAAGTCTTGTCAAGGGACTGCCTTCACTAGCTTCTCAGGTGGCGTTTGTGGAAGCTAGGCTACTTGGTAAAAATGCAGGCTCCTGGGCCCCTGCCCTAGATCTACCAGATCAAAGTCTCTGAGAGCAAAATCTCTGCCTTAGCAACTACATTTTCACTGGCTTCCTAGGTTTTTCTTATGCCCATTACAGTTGGAGAATCAATGGCATCTAGCACTGACATCCCTACTCACACACCTACAACACACCTGGATACACCTACAAGCAACTCATAGGTACGTAAAAACCCTTTTTGATGACTGTAGTTTTTTAAACCTTATCATTATTTTGTACAAGAAAAGCTCTAAATACTTTTATTATTCTTTAGCTTTTACAATCTCTAAAATTTTTTTTTTCCCTAAACAGTCCCATGAGTCAGTTTAAGATTAAGTTTCCTATAGTCACTTGCCCAAAGTATCAGGGAGGAGTAGAATTCAAGAACTCAAGAATCACAAAACCCTGGTAATTTTCTGACTTCCCTCCCAACAGAAAGCTTTAGCTGTCTCAGCCCTGTGGGATTCATTTTATAATCTGCTTAAGGCTTGGCCTGTGACACACAATGGCTTGGAAGAACCTGTGTTAGACGTGGCATCTCTGTAGAACCAAGTTAGGCCACGCATTGAGCCTGTGTGGTGCTGCAAACAGTGTATGCATTAGTTGACTTTTTTGTGCTCTATGTGCAGTTTTGGAATAGGCTTTGCCCAGGATCTAAGCCAGAATCCATGCTTCACCCCTTAGGAAGTAAATGCACAAGGAGAGAATGAAGGAGAGTTACAGATGCGAAGATTGCCTTCTCTTGCCATTTTTCAACAGGAACCTCTTTTCATTGCCCAGATCTTTACCAGGCAGAAGGGGCCAGACTCCTAACTGGTGCTGTTGAGTGCCATTTTCCAGCAAGGTCTGGCCATGAAAGTGAACGACATGAATGTCTCGGGAGCCGCCCATGTTCAGCAGGTGCAACCTCACCCGCTCTTGCTCGTACATTTTCAGGCCAGGCAAGTTGTAGATCATCCCATTAATGGCTGAAAGAACAGAGAGTTGCAATCAATTAAAAATCTGTGTACACCAGGAGAGAAGCTGGTAAGGAACTATGAGGCATCCCACTCACCACCTATCTTCCTTATTACTCTGCATGCCCAGGCCCACCAGGCATAGTAAGGGCCCACCATATGTCATACTATAGTGAGAAGCGTAATATCAAAGAGAACCACCAGCTCCTTCTCACACCAGCCTATAGCAGAAGTGCGGGTGAGCTCCCTTTCCAAGCAGTGTATCACTCTTCCCCTAGACTTAACTCTTCTGCTCTGTGCTTTACCCATTTATCTTTTACATTTATAGTATGAATTTTCCTTTTCTAGAAAAAGACAAAGACTAATATGAGCCAGATAAGTGATCTCCAGTGGTTAGAGGAAAGAGAGTAAGTAAGGGGATATGAACATGTCACCCTATGGCTTCCTTAATTCATACAGAGTTCCAAGCAAAATTAGGAAGTTGGACTTTCTCTTTGGTGTCACCAGCTACCACAGAGATTCATGTTTAGTCTCTCATTTGCACTATAGCTCCTCTGCCCCCTTCCCAGCTTAAATGTCTACAGTTCTCAGGCTTGATCCACTCTCCCCTCAGTGAAATACATGTGTGTTTTTTAAAGCACCTGATAGATTTGATCACCTTAAAAAAATAATACAAAATTTTAAGGATAAACTTTTGTGCCACCATGCATTTAACTGAGACTGAAGTGAGGGAACCAGGCAAGTGAATTTTTGGAGGGAGAGGAGTTGGGTACATTTTGGTACCCTTAAAATTCTATCAGGTATGGGAGTACCTATCTATACACTCATAACACCAGCCCTTAACCCCCTCATCCTAGTTTCTGTGTAAGAAATAGATCTCCTAAGAATGAAAAGGTCTCAAGTGATTATTAAATCAGAATTGCTAAACCGTTACATCAGGATATGGAAGTGAAGACTCCCAACATAGCGGGTGCTCAGTAAACATTTGATAAATTGAGCTGAGTGATGGGATTCATTCATTTATTCACTAGTTCAGCACATTTACTGAGCACAGACTGAAGAGGCCAGGCACTGAGCTAGAGGCTGGGGACTCAGGTGGTCTGCTTATCAAATACCCTGATAAATATTATGCCATGGGGATTACCAAATTATAGACACTTAGACTACAATACATTTAAAACTAAAACCGTACTGGATGCATTTTACTCTTTGAGGAATCAGGAAGCAGTGTATCAAGGGTGCTCAGCAGGCAAAGGGGATAGCCAAGAGACAGGTCTGTTTGATTCGGCAGCCTGTGCTTTCCCTCTAGATGGAGAGGTTGTCAGAAAGGTATGCTTCCCACTCCTGAGACCAAGCTCCGTGAGTGGAAAGGCCTAGAGATGGTGGGAGAAGAGAAGAGAAAGCTCTGCTTGGAGTCTATTGGTCAGCTCTCAGTTAACTCTATTCTAGACTGCTTGATAGAATCTTTTTAACCTTGTGTGATAAGCAGAATCCAGATGGTGGGGTTTTAGAGCAGATCATAAATCATATCGTTTGCCTTCTTCTATCCAGAAGTGTTTTTATAGGTGAGATCAGATTGTGTTCCACAAGAATAGAAGTTTAAAGAGGAAAATAAAGTAAAAAAGGGTAGCCTGAGTGTGTAAATGGGCTGCAGGAGGGAGAACAGACCTACTTAGCCTTGATGAGTGGCTGGGCGGGGACGCGGCAGTGAATTGGATGTTGTATATAATGTTTTTTTTTTATTCCTTAAGCAAGAGCAACTTTCTCCTTTCCTATTACACTGAATGACTGACCCATTACCCAAAGCACAGGTCCTTCCTGATCATAATTCACCTCCATTCATCAAACTCTGAAAACAGAGCTTATTAGTCTTCATTTTTTTTCCCTAATCCCTAAGTCATTCTCTATGTTGTTCACCAAACCCTAAATTGTGCCTTTCTCTAAAACTGTAATTCAGTTAACAATTTACAGACAAAATCCCTGAATGGATTTCAGAGTAGGTATGCTTTTCCCACTTTTCCACCCAAGTGCTCTCCTGCCACTCTTCTCCCATTACCTACCTACCCTGTTTCCTATCTTACTTTGTTCTCGTGTGCTTCAGAGGCCACCTGTGAACTACTGAGTGCCAGAACTGTTACAAACATTCCTATTTCAGAAAGTACACATGGGTGATCGCTTTTATATAAATACGTGTTCCCTTAGAGATCAAGAAACAGGTTTACTAACTGTTTAAATTGCAGAATAATGTGACTTCCTTTCCAATTTATGTTACTGACTGTGGCACCCTGGCTTTTTTGTTGGTTAGCTTGTCAGGGTTTGTTTTGCAGCAGCCTCCATGTGCTGTCTTTCAGGCCTTCTCTGCTCTCTGTTGCCTGCAGTGTCACCTGCCAAGCTACATCAGCCCTCTGAGACACTTAAGGACATAGTTTTAGTTGTAGCTCCTGGTTCCTCAGAAACATCTTGAGTCTAATCTTGTGAAGACCTAAAGGCAGGGTTCACTGTCACCCAGTGTGATTTAGTTCAGAGATTAGAGCAAAGTCAGAGGAATATACCATGAAACTCATGGGAGTTTTTTGCTCCTGAGGATGTGAGACTCCGAGACCTTTTGGGCTTCTTTTCATAGTACCAGCTCTTCTTTTCATCAAAGACCATAAAAAGTAAGACAAATTCTCTCATGTCCACAGGAATGTTGCTCTCCTTATGAAGTGTTCCTTTTTGGCAGATCAGAAGGGGGCCTATCAAGCCCGAATGGATATCTTTCTCCTGGAAGACAGTAAGAGCAAACTGCACATATTCTCTCTTCTCGGTATTGTCTTTGCTTTTCTGACAATCACTGATCACATAGAAGAGGAAATCTTCTTAGGGGATTTGAAATTGAAGATTATAAATGAATAGTTTAATAAGCCTGGATATTTATCATCTAATTCTATGGTATTCATATACCCTTCCTCTGATTAATCCTTTATCTCAGCATGGTAGTAATGAGGATGATGAGAATAATATTGATACTATAATAAATACTATTTATTGAGCATCTACTATTATATTTAATATTTTTCCTATAGTATCTTATTTAATTTTGACAACACTCCTATATGGTAAAAATAAATTCATTTATTGAGCAAATATTACCAAGTGCCTGCTACGGCTATGTACTGTTGTCTCATTTATTTTATTTTTTTTTTTGAGGTAGATTAGCCCTCAGCTAACATCTGCCACCAATCCTCTTCTTTTTGCTGAGGGAGGCTGGCCCTGAACTACCATCTGTGCACATCTTCCTCTACTTTATATGTGGGACACCTGTCACAGCACGGCTTGACAAATGGTGCCATGTCTGCACCTGGGATCCAAACTGGTAAACCCTGGGCCGCTGAAGCGGAACATGAGAACTTAATCTCTGTGCCACTGAGCCGGCTCCTGTTGTCTCATTTTTAACTTTGGAAACCAAGGCTGAGACAGGTCAAGTAACTTTCCTAGGGCCATGCAGTAAATTATAGGATAAGAATTGAAATCTAAGGCTGTGCTCTCTCTACTACGCCCAAAATGAAGGAGTCACGACTTTGCAGTTTTTTCATATAAAAAGAGCAGAAGAAAGCTAATACTTGTTCAAGGAAATTGCAAATAAACATCTTCCTCTATAAAGGCAGTCACTCTAACTGGGGCTGGCCATTTAAATAATTTTCACTGCTCTACACTGAAGAAGCGTTTCTCTCTCACGGTCACCTGAAGATCCACTCCAGAGCCCCTGGTCATGGGAGCTGTGGATTCTTGCCCACGATCTTCACACATTCCTCACGGAAAGCAAGACAGACATTTAGCAAGAAATAATCTTGACCTTGCCATTTTGTAGACTCAGGTTATAAGGTTAGGGGAATGACAAAACCTTTTGATGGATGTACCTACCGGGTTCACTGCTGAGTAGTAGGCCCAAGCGCGACAGGCAGAGCCAGGACTTTCTGGCCCTGATCGCTCAGTGGCATGCCACACATATGTATAACTGCTGTTTGGTTGAATAGCATTATCTTCCTTAAACCATTCAGGAGAGTCATCGTCATAAGTCTTTCCCTCTGATGATTTTTCATAGGAAAGCCCATGGGCATGAAGAGAATATGGTCTGGATGCTAAATTTTTAAAACGAACCTAGAAAAAAGAATGATCCACAAATATACTTAAGCTTAATGAAAATCCAAACCAAAAAATGTCAGCATTACATGCCAAAATGAATGGTTATCAAATTAGACCTAAGATATATTGAATGCTTACAATTGCAAAGTAACATGTATATTATTTCATCTAATTTTTACAGCCATCCTGTGAAACAGGACCTAAGTAGCTTACCCCAGAAACACCAAATCATGTTTCTTTTTAGAGTCGAAGCAAAAGTATTGACATTTTCTACCAATGAAATGATAATGAGAGGTGCTGCACATTTGCAGATGAAGGAAGCCTGGTTCCTGAACCAAGCTCACAATAAGCTTTCAACCTACTGATAAAGAGAGACCCGCACATGTGAATTCAAGTTAAAAATCTGGAGACAGAACGGAGTGGTATCAGCATCATGGTGGAGTAAGCCCTTCCCTTGGGCTCTCCCCTTTAAGATACAACCAAAAGGACATTCATACACCAACAGAGGACATGTACACATCACAAAAGACGTTTGAGAGACCCACGCAGCCATACGCCAGAAGGTGGTAGTGGGGCTGGATCCTCCAGAGGAAGTGAAAGCTGATCCACAGGAGCTCCACGGAGAGAGACAGGCCGCAGTGGCAGGAAGTGTGCAGGTGAAAAGGGCACCCTGCCCCTGCCTGGGACTCCAGCCCCAGAATCATCCAGAGCATGGTGTGGCGAACATGGTAGTGGTGGCAGGGAAAGTGTGCAGGTGAGGGAGGTGCCCCATTCCCACCCAGCACTCCAGCCCCAGGATCGCCTGGACCATGGCCCAGAGAGCTTGGTGGCAGCAGCCAGGAAAGTGCACAGGTGAGGAGAGGTGCCCTATCCCCGCCCAGTACTCCAGCCCCAGAATCATCTGGAGCATGGTGTGATGAGCTTGGCAGTGGCAGCAGGGAAAGGGAAAGTGCACAGTCCTGCAATCGCCCAGAGTTGCATCCAGAGAGACAAGCAGGGGCTGGAGGAGGCACTGGGAAAGGAAAGTATCCCTCCCCCTGCCCAGTGCTCCAGATCTGCCATTGATCAGTCACTCAGAGAAAAAGCAGTCAGTGGCTGGAGCTGAGGAGCCCCTGCTTGTGCCAGGCCCAGAAACACAGTGCCTGATCCCCACCCAGTGGTGGTACATGGCAGCTGCGACCAGATAAGAGCACCATGAGGAAGCAAAAATCCACTCCATAAAGCAGTATGAGTAGGTATATTAAACCTCCAGACCAGAAGGAAAATGACAAGTACCCAGAAACCAACCCTGAAGGCACAGAAATCCATAACCTAAATGACAAAGAATTCAAAACAACCATCATAAAAAAACTCAATGAGTTACAAGAAAACACAGAAAGACAAATTAACAACTTCAGGAGCTTTGTCACAAAGGAAGTTGAAACCATAAAGAAGAACCAATTAGAATTGTTGGAGATGAAAACCACAATGGATGAAATAAAGAAAATTCTGGATTCCCTAAACAACAGAGCTGACAATACGGTGGACAAAATCAGCCAGTTAGAGGATAGTACTACAGAAATCCTTCAGAGAGAGGAGAAGAGAGAACTAAGACTAAAAAGAAATGAAGAATCTCTCAAAGGAATATCTGACTCAATCAGGAAATGCAACATAAGGATTATAGATATTCAAGACGGGGAAGAGAAGAATGGAGCAGAAAGCTTTTCAAAGAAATAATAGCTGAGAACTTCCCAAACCTTGGGAGGGAGCTGGAAATCCATGTGAAAGAGGCCTCCAGATCTCCTAACTTTGTCAATGTAAAAAGAGCCACTCCAAGGCATATAGTAGTGAAACTTGCAAAAGTGAAGGACAAAGAAAATATACTAAGGGCAGCAAGGTAGAAAAAAATAACTTACAAAGGAATCCCAATCAGGCTTTCAGCAGATTTCTCAGCAGAAAACTTACAGGCTAGGAGAGAGTGGAATGGTATATTCAAAATCCTGAAAGACAAAAACTTTCAGCCAAGAATACTCTATCCAGTGAAAATCTCCTTCAGATATGACGGAGAAATAAAAACTTTCCCAGATAAACAAAAGCTGAGGGAGTTGATTGCCACAAGACCTCCTCCCCCTACACACACACACAAGAAATCCTCAAGAAGGCCCTCGTACCTGAAAAAAAAAAAAAAATAGGAAAGGGGCTACAAAGTCCTGAGCAAGGAGATGAATAGGTAGGAAATAATCAGAAAATGGCAGCTCTCTATCAGATTAGATTAGTAAACACTTAACTTTAACATCAAGGATAAATAAAAAGAAAACACCAAAACAAAAATGATCTCATAATTTTAACCACAAACTGACAATATAAGATGGAAAAAGATATGACAAAAATAGCTTAGAAGGGAAAGAGGACAGGGATGGAATCAGTATAGTCTAAGGAAATAAGAGGCTATTGGACAATGGACTATCTCAGTTACAAGATTTTGTATATGAACCTAAGGGTAACCACTAAACAAATAATTAGAACAGAGACATTTATGATAAAGAAGTAGAAAATGAAGAAAACCAACAGAGAAAACTACCTAATCAAATTGGTAGTCCGAAATACATGGGATGAGAAACAAAGGAAATGCAGAAGAACTAGGAAACGTGTGATAAGATGGCAGTATTAAGCCCTCATATATCAATAATCACTCTAAATGTAAATGGATCGAATTTCCCAATCAAAAGGCAGAGAGTGGCAGGATGGATTAAAGAACAAGACCCAACAATATGCTGCCTCCAGGAAACACATTTCAGCTCTAGAGACAAACATAGGCTCAGAGTAAAGGGATGGAAGACAATACTCCAAGCTAATGTCAAACAAAAGAAAGCAAATGTTGCCATACTTATATCACACAAAGTAGACTTCAAGATAAAACTGGTAAAGAGAGACATAGAGGGACAGTGTATAATGAAAAAAAGGACTCTCCACTAAGAAGACAACACTTATAAACATGTATGCACCCAACAAAGGAGCACCAAAGTACATAAAGCAACTATTAACAAACCTAAAAGGAGATATCAACGACAACACGGTAATAGTAGGGAACCTCAACACCCCACTTACATCAGTGGATAGACCATCCAGGCAAAAAGTCAACAAGGAGATAGTGTATTTAAATAAAAAACTAGACCAGATGAACTTAATAGATAGATAGTTAGATAGATATAGAACACTCCATCCAAAAACAGCAGAATATACATTCTTCTCAAATGCACATGGAACATTCTCAAGGATAGACCATAAATTGGTAAACAAGGCTAACCTCAATAAATTTAAGAAGATTAAAATCATATCTACTATCTTTTCTGACCATAATGCCATGAAACTAGAAATCAACTACAAGCAAAAAACTGAAAAAGGAACAAAAATGTGGAGACTAAACAATATGCTACTGAACAACCAGTGGGTCATTGAAGAAATAAAGAGAGAAATAAAAAGTATATTTGGAGACAAACGAGAACAAAAACACACCATACCAACTCTTACGGGATGCAGCAAAAGCAGTCCTAAAAGAGAAATTTATAGCAATACAAGCCCACATTAACAAACAAGAAAAAACTCAAACAATCTTAAACTACACCTAACAGAATTAGAAAAAGAAGAGCAAACAAAGCCCAAACCCAGCAGGTGGGAAATAATAAAAATTAGAGCATAAATAAGTGAAATTGAAACAAAAAAGAGTATAGAAAGGATCAATGAAAGAAGGAGCTAGTTCTTTGAGAGGATAAACAAAATTGACAAACCCGTAGCCAGACTCACTAAGAAAAAAAGAGAGAAGACTCAAGTAAATTAAATTAGAAATGAAAGAGGAGAAATTACAACAGATACCACAGAAATGCAAAAGATTACAAGAGAATATTATGAAAAACTACACACCAACAAACTGGACAATCTAGAAGAAACAGATAAATTTTTAGACTCTTACAACCTCCCAAAACCGAATCAAAAAGAAATACAGTATCTGAATAGACCAATCATAAGTAAAGAGATTTAAACAGTAATCAGAAACCTCTCCCAAAATAAAAGTCCAGTACCAGATGGCTTCTCGGGAGAATTCTACCAAACATTCAAAGACAATTTATTACCTATTATTCTCAAACTATTCCAAAAAATTGAGGACGATGGAAATATTCCTAACACATTTTATGAGGCCAGCATCACTCTGATCCCCAAACCAGACAAGGACAACACAAAGAAAGAAAATTACAGGCCAATGTTGCTGACGAACATAGATGCAAAAATCCTCAATAAAATTTTGGCAAACAGAATACAGCAATACATTAAAAAGATCATATACCATGATCAAGTGGGATTCATACCAGGGACATGGGATGGTTCAACATCTGCAAATCAGTCAATATAATATGCCATTTTAACAAAAGGAGGAACAAAAACCACATGATCATCTCCATAGATGCAGAGAAAGCATTTGACAAGATCCAACAACCATTCACGATAAAAATTCTCAATAAAATGGGTGTGGAAGGAAAATACCTCAACATAATAAAGGCCATATATGACAAACCTACTGTCAACATCATATTTAATGGGGAAAAACTGAAAGGCATCCTGCTGAGAATAGGAACAAGACAAGGGTGCCCACTCTCACCACTCTCATTCAACATAGTACTAGAGGTTTTGGCCAGAGAAATTAGGCAGGAAAAAGAAATAAAAGGAATCCAAATAGGTACTGAAGAAGTGAAACTCTTGCTCTTTGCAGATGACATGATTTTATATACAGAAAACCCTAAATAATCCACTGGAAAACTATTAGAAATAATGAAAAACTACAGCAAAGTTGTGGGATACAAATCAATGTACAAAAATCAGTGGCACTTCTATACTCTGATAACAAACTAACAGAACAAGAACTCAAGGATACAACCCGATTTACAATTGCAACAAAAAGAATAAAATATCTAGGAGTAAGTTGAACCAAGGAGGTGAAAGACCTATACAAGGAAAACTATAAGACATTACTGAAAGAAATCGATAGTGACATAAAGAAATGGAAAGATATTCCATGTACATGGATTGGAAGAATAAACATAGTTAAAATGTTAAAGGAATCTACAGCTTCAATCTAATCCCAATCAGAATCCCAATGACATTCTTCACAGAAATAGAACAAAGAACCTTAAAATTCATATGGGGCAACAAAAGACCCTGAATAGCCAAAGCAATCCTGAGAAACAGGAAAAAAACTGGTGGCATCACAGTCCCTGACTTGAAAACATATTACAAAGCTATAGTAATCAAAACAGCATGGTACTGGTACAAAAACAGGCACACAGATCAATGGAACAGAATTGAAAGCCCAGAAACAAAACCACACATATACATACAGCTAATTTTCAACACAGGAGCCAAGAACATACAGTGGAGAAAGGAAAGCCTCTCAATGGTGCTGTGAAAACGGGACAGCCACATGGAAAAGAATGAAAGCAGATCATTATCTTACACCATACATAAAAGTAGACTCAAATGGATCAAAGACTTGAAGGTAAGACCTGAAACCATAAAACTTCTGGAAGAAAATATAGGCAGTGCATTCTTTGACATCAACCTTAAAAGGGTCTTTACAAATAACGATGTCCACTCAGACAAGGGAAACAAAAGAAAAAATAAACAAGTGGGAGTTCATCAGACTAAAAAGCTTCTGGAAGGCAAAGGAAACCAAGATCAAAATGAAAAAACAACCTACCAACTGGGAGAAAATATTTGCAAATCATATAGCCGATAAGGGGTTAATCTCCCTAATATATAAAGAGCTCACTCAACTGAACTACAAAAAAACCCAACACAATCAAAAAGCGGGCAGAAGAATAGACATTTTTCCAAAGAAGATATACAGATGGCCAATTAGGCACATGAAAAGATGCTCAATATCACTAATCATCAGGGAGATGCAAATCAAAACTACGCTTAGATATCATCTTACACCTGTTAGAATGGCTATAATCACCAAGACAAAAAATAATAAATATTAGAGAGGTTGTGGAGAAAAGGGAACCCTCATCCACTGCTGGTGGGAATGCAAACTGGTGCAGCCACTTGGAAAACAGTATGGAGATTTCTCAAAAAATTAAAAATAGAATTGCCACATGACCCAGCTATGCCACTACCGAGTATTTATCCAAAGAACTTGAAATCAACAATACAAAGAGATTTATGCACCCTTATGTTCATTGCAGCATTATTCACAATAGACCAAGATGTGGAAGCAACCCAAGTGCCCATTGACTGATGACTGGGATAAAGAAGATGTGGTATATATATATATGGCTCAGCCATAAAGAAAGACATAATCATCCCATTCGCAGCCGCGTGGATGGACCTCGAGGGCATCGTGTTAAGTGAAATAAGCCAGACAGAGAAAGACAAACACCATATGATTTCACTTATATGTGGAATATAAACAAACTTATGGACAAAGAGAACAATTTAGTGGTTACCAGGGGGAATGGAAGGGGGAAGGAGGACACGAGGGGTGCAGGGGCACATTTATTTGGTGTTTGACAAATATTAATGTACAACTGAAATTTCACGTTATAAATTGTTTAGACCACAATAAAAATAATTTTTTTAAAAAACAATGCAACGTAAAAAATAAAAGTCTGGAGACAAAAAGTATGTAAACAAAGTGTGAATTGGGTTAGATGGGAATGCCTGGGAGGAGCAATTCGGTTGAATGTTAAGGAGAGATTGGGGGAATTAAAGAAAGTTTCTCACGGGAAATGGAATTGGCCCTTATAGAATGAACAGGAGCTCAACAGAGGGAGAAATAAAATTATGAGATCATTCTTCTGAAGATTTTCAAATTACTTGGCAAGCAGTCTTTGAAAACAAATGTAATTATTTGTTAATTTTGGAAGATCAATCACCTATAGCTTTCTTGCCACCTTCACCTTTACAACCCTCCAGGGCTTGTGGAAATTCCTCTGATGATCTTAGCAATACTCAAAAGATGACTTACCTGGATAACATCATCCACTTCAGCTCTAATAACAGGACCAAGAATGCCAAGATGCTCTTCATACTCTCCTTGAGGATCACGTTTGCTAAAAGTGCTATCAAGGTACTTTCGAAAAACTACTTTCTTGTATATAGTGTCCTCTGGAACATCATCATCATCCATTTCACTGAAATTATAATAATAGTATTTGTTTAAAAGAATAAATTAAAGATCATTCAAAGAACTTAGGAAATTATCTCTGTTTCTGAATATAGTATCTAGCATAGAAAAGATATTTAATAAATATTTGATGAGCAAATGAATGAAAATATAAATGTCTAAAAACATAAGCCATATCCTTCAGCTCCCAGCTCCCAGCTCACATACCATTTCTTAGGTAAGTTCTCCTATGATCCTTTAGACTAGATCAAATCTTTCTATATCATCCCTTATATTCCTGTAGTATTACCATAGTATATATAGTAAATTCCTATAGCATTCTTATAGTATTTCTGTAGCATATATAGTAAACTATATATCATTTATTTGTGAGATTATCTATTACTATCTGACTCTGCCACTAGAATGAAAGCCCATGACGTCAGGGACTAGTTTGCTCATAATTTTATTTCCAGTGCCTTGCAAGTTATCTGGCACATACTAGGCACTCAAGAAATATTGGCTTAATTCACTAATGAGTAAACAAATATAATCATATACTAATGTGGCAGATTTTAATATCAAAAGCAGACAAAGCCATGCAATGGGGCAGTGTCAGGACTTGGGGCTGTCAGGTGAGAATGGTCAGCTGACTTAGAAGGCCACACCTGTGAAGGCCACTGGATGGATGGGTGTTTCATACTCTGAAAGTAGCCACTCTTCTCACATTTGCTTTTGCTAAATCCCATTATTCATCATGTAGTTCACTAGCTCAGTCTGGGGCCAGAGCACATCAAATTTTCTTACTGACTCTTAAATTTCCCAAGCCTACGGAAACAGGACAAAAGCTCATCCATTAATCTCATAATATTTGTTATACACCATGAGCCATCAACATAGAATCCCATCCTGCCTCTTTCTAGTCTTTCCATGCTACTAACTTTATCCTTCCAGACTCTAAGCATAGCATACAGTCTCACAGAACACATAGGATGAGGAAAACAAATTTAGCTGCCATAAAAGTGTGCTGCATATCTGGAATGGGATACAAGATTTCGAAGGAGGTGGTTTATCCCTTTTCACTCTGGAAAGGCCCTAAATCTTATACCCTCAGGGCCTTGCTTAGCAATCCCCAGATAAACTAGTTATTCTCGGATAGTAACGGGTACTACGTTTAAACAGGAAGTCATGGGAGAAAGTGTTTTAATCTAACAAAGTTCTAATATGGAAATGTCAGGCATCAGATTAATGAAATAATTTCTATAAGTTACATTATGCATTGTGTTTCCTTACTCTAATTACACTTTGGTTTTTAATTTATTAGTGTAACAGTTAGCTTTTCTAAAAGCCATAGACTATATTTAGACAGTTAAGCATGGTCACCATGCTATGTCCCTGAGAATTTGTAGTTGACTAAGCCTTGCTGCTTGTCCCTCTCTTTCTTCTTTCTCCATATTGTCATCACAGAATACAGAGTCCAGCCTAATATGGCTTTCCATCCTTAAACAAAATTGAACTGAATATTATCTTTAAAAAATGTATATGGATCCCTTAGAAGCTCTCTGTTGTAAGTCAGGCCACTTACAAAATTACATCAACTCCTTCAACTCTATGGTTGAAGAGTGGCTGAAACCCTAAAATGTTATAGATGAAGAAGATTTTGGGGGGCCATTTGGCATAACTCTTTCATTTAAAGAATGAAAGTAACAAGGCCCAGGAAAGCAACTGACGTATTCCAGTAAACTAGAAGCTTTTGAAGGGTTTCTCAGAATTCTTCCCATGGACTACAAAGCCTAGTGGCATCTGGTCTCTGCAGAGCTGCCAAATACTTTCTGATCACCCGCCCTCTTCCTGAGCTCCAGGCCATCAGCTTCAGGGCTTCCTCCTTCTGCAGGGCCTTGATCATGCTGTTCTCTCTGTCAAGAATGCTCTCCCCTCTCCACCTCCTGCCTAAGTCACTCCTATTCATCTTTGGATCTCAGTTCTGATGCCACTTCTTCAGAGTCAGATTTCCCAATTCTCATATCACTATATGTCTACCTTTCCTTCTTGGTCTTTATCATGGTTATATTTTACACTTTTTTATGTCAGTATTTGATTCATATCTACCTGTCCAACTAGACATAAGTTCCATAAGGGACTTATTTATAGTCCTTTTATAGTCTCAGCACTTAGCTCAATGCCTAGGAGAGAATGAGCACTAGTAGCTTCTATAAACTGAGTTAAAACTCAAGTTTAAGTTGAAATAAATCATTATCTAATGACTGCCTCAATTGAGGGCATAAACTTATTTTGTTTCTAAGCTAGTTTATATCCTTGGTCTCTGCTACTAGAATCTCATGGGATTTGAATTAAACCTCACCAAGATGTTATATATTCTACATTGAACAGTAAACAATTTAAAAACGTTTTGGTAAACAAGCAAATGCAAAAGGAGATTTCTACATCACGAATTTGGATTTGAAGCCAACTTCAGTGAAATCATATTGATTAGCAATTGGTTGGGCTCTGCATTGGAGCAAGAAGACTGGGTAGGAACATGTGTGGTGAGAGAAGAGAGGGAAGGGAGCTTATTTAACTATAGAAAATCATAGACTTCTTATAGTAATGGTTCTTATATTGTCCAGATGTCACCTAAAGTAGAGAAGACGATCTTGGAATTGACAAAGGGAAATGGTACAGGCCAAGTTGCAATAGGGGAACTAAACTATACCTAGTATGATTTACCCAGAATTAACTCCTTGCACTGTTGTAATTATTTTTTGTAGCAGTAGTGGGAAAATGAGAATATAAAAGGAGAACGCTGGCCAAACCTTTGTGCAAATTTTGCATAATCCCAGGATAGTTCTTCAGCAGCAATGTAATAATATTTTCTGTTTCCATTGTTGCTGCGGAGGTACCATGCTGCAATATTGTCAGGATTTCTGAAGGAGTTGATGTCTGTCCTAATATCAGTTTGGTAAGGGTCATTATAGGCCACGTAATTAACTTCAACATAATCTTCCTCACTGCTCTCTTCCTTCTGCCTTGGAATGATCTCAATGTAATCTCCATCATCTCCACTGAGGCCTACTACAACTGGTGCATTAAATTCCCTTGGCATAAAAGTGTTATTTAATGTAGAAGATGGTGGAGGAGACGGCATCTGACCGAGGTCTGGATAAGGGAAAATCTGATCAAATTCTGGAAGAGGCAATAACTGACTGGATTCAGAAGTGGAGGATGTCTGATCAAGATCTGGAGGAGGTGATATCTGCCTGAGATCAGGAGGAAGGGTTGTTTGACTGATATCTGGAGAGAGAGTTGCCTGGCTGAGGTCTGAAGAAAGGGGCATCTGATGGAGGTCTGGGGAACGGGTCATCTGGCTGAGTTCTGGAGAAAGGGGCATCTGACCAGGGTCTGGAGAAAGGGTCTCCTGGCTGAGTTCTGGAGAAAGGGGCATCTGACCAGGGTCTGGAGAAAGGGTCTCCTGGCTGAGGTCTGGAGAAAGGGGCATCTGACCAGGGTCTGGAGAAAGGGTCTCCTGGCTGAGGTCTGGAGAAAGGGGCATCTGACCAGGGTCTGGAGAAAGGGTCTCCTGGCTGAGGTCTGGAGAAAGGGGCATCTGACCAGGGTCTGGAGAAAGGGTCTCCTGGCTGAGGTCTGGAGAAAGGGGCATCTGACCAGGGTCTGGAGAAAGGGTCTCCTGGCTGAGGTCTGGAGAAAGGGGCATCTGACCAGGGTCTGGAGAAAGGGTCTCCTGGCTGAGTTCTGGAGAAAGGGGCATCTGACCAGGGTCTGGAGAAAGGGTCTCCTGGCTGAGGTCTGGAGAAAGGGGCATCTGACCAGGGTCTGGAGAAAGGGTCTCCTGGCTGAGTTCTGGAGAAAGGGGCATCTGACCAGGGTCTGGAGAAAGGGTCTCCTGGCTGAGTTCTGGGGAAAGGGGCATCTGACCAAGGTCTGGAGAAAGGGTCTCCTGGCTGAGTTCTGGGGAAAGGGCCATCTGACCAAGGTCTGGGGAAAGGCTTGTCTGACTAAGTTCTGAAGAGAAGGATGGTTCACTGAGATCTGGAGAGATGGTTGTCTGCCAGACTTCAAGTTCCAAGGAAGGGAATATTTTTCCAATGTCCATAGGAAAGGACTTGTTTCTTAGGTCATAGTTGAGCATCTGGCCAGGCTCTGGAGAAGACCTGTGACTGGGGTCTGTAGTGGAGTGCATCTGATCAGAGTCTCGAATTGAAAACATTTGATAGTGTTCCTCTTGGGGCACTGTCTGATAAAGATCTGGAGGGGGGCTTGTCTGACTGGTGTCATTTGAAGGATTCTGATTATGGTCAAGAAGTAAGGCTATCAGGCTAAGATTCATAGAGGAGAATGTCTGATTGAGGTCTGTGGGAAGAGATGTTTCATTGGACTTATGGACTAACAATGGATGATCAAGTCTCTTGTCTGAAAATGTGGTGTTAGCCTCTCCTCTTAGAGGGTGAAAGCTCCTTGGAGACTGAGGAACATGGTGTGCAAGCTTCTCTTCCTTTTTCTTCTTTCGTGTTTTAATTAAAAAAGGGCTTTTCTTCAATCCCCTGTTTCCTCCATCCTGTCTTACTTGTGGAGATTTATGTCTAATTCCAGAAAACTTTGGGTGGTCACCCTGCTTGTTTGTAAGAGGGATGCTTTCTCCCCAAGTTCCTAAGGCATTCTGGGGGCTGTTCAGCAGCTTATTAACAGCCAGGTCTTTATCAGCATCTTGGATTATTTCATAACTACCTTTCTCAGAAACCAAATGCCATTTCCCATTCAAAATCTTAGACGGATTCTTTTGTTTTAAAAGTAATAGATCACTGGGAAGGTCCTTCCTGGGCCCCATTCTGGAAGGAGAAGTGTTGCCTTGGCTTAAATGTCTCCCAGTTTTATGTGCTGGAAATTCCATCCGGGAGAACCTGTGCTTTACTACTTGGTCTCTTCCTGCCCTGAATCCCTTATGTTTATCATGTTCTTGACTTCTGAATCCTTCTGCATCAAGTGGGAGTAGGCTTATCCCTGTGACATCTGACTGTAGAGGATCCTCTATAGGGTCTTCAGAATAAGAGCTGGAATTCTCTGCTGTGGAAGGGTTGAGAACTAAGTTCTTATCTAAGCCAATGTGTCCCAGGAGGGTACCAGCTGTGGTGGCTTCTGGGTGAGAAATATTTTTCTGATGGTCTGCAAAGTTATTGGCAATGAGCCTGCTAATGTTACTTGGGGAAGAAGAATTTGAACCACCAGCTGTATCAGTACTTGGAGGAATGAATTCCGAGTTGTTCTCCAGAGCTAGGGCAGTAAGATTGAACTCATCTTCCTCCTGATTCAATGATGAATTTCTGAATGACCTAATTCCAAATAATGAAGCCAGTCTGTTCTGGTAGTCGTAGTCAGCATCAAACTCTTCATTGCTGTTTTCTGAAGAATCATGCATTTTCCTTGTAGTGATGGCTGTAGATTCTGGAGGTTGAAATATAAACTCATATGAGCCTTCACCATCATCCAGGATACACTTAACATCCCTAAATCTCAGCCTTAGGTTTTTGCTTCTTGGATTGGAATTCATGGTAGTTAACATCCAAGTTCCTGCAGAAGAGACACAGAGAGAACACAACGCTCTAAGTCCAGAAAAAGATATAAAAACTCCAGGATCCATTGTGGCAGATCATTTCCAAGGAACTTTAGCCAGGGATACTCAAGTGTGGTCTGTGAACCACTGCTGATCTGTGAACTGCTGATTACTGTTCCACAGTGATACAGGAGAGAAACTGAGGGTAAAGTGTTCAGGGAACTTTTAAGCAATCTGATCTTGCTGTGACCTCCAAGCATGCGATCAGTGCGCTTATCTCATTTAACAGAATACAGACCCAAAGGATTGGTCAGTGGAGATTAGGGAGAAAAAACTTTAAGCACAGAGAGTTTGAGAGTAACTATTTTAGAATGTGTTCAAAAAGGGATGAATCAAATTGACTTTAAATATCATAAACATCTTGTTAGCTGCACATCTTGTTTGAGAATTGGAGTTAGGGAGAAGATTATGAGGTTTACCCCCACAAATAAGCGACATTTAGATATTTCCAAGTAATAAATAATTCAGGTGGGCCCAGGGAAGTTTTGAATCTCTTTGAAATGGTATGGTTTTCTGGTACACTGACGATTTCCTGGGAAGTCTCCAGTAGTCACCACTTGTGGAGTGTCTACTGAGCACAAGGAACTTGACCCATACTGCAATTTATGATCAAAGCAACTCTGTAAGTGGTTGTTATTCTGCTTTTCAGATGAATAAACTGAGGTTCAGTGAGGTGGAGTAAGTTGTCCAAAGTTACACAAATAATGAGTGGCAGAGCAGGATCTGAGCCCAGATGTGATGAACTCCAAAGCCTGCCTGGTTTCCATGACATGTGCCGTCTCTGAGGCCAGCCTCTAAGGCACTGTATCTGATGATGACCAACCCTTGGGTGGGATGGCTGTCTTAAAAAACTGAAAGGGACGGGGCTGGCCCCGTGGCCGAGTGGTTAAGTCCGCGCGCTCTGCTGCAGGTGGCCCAGTGTTTCGTTGGTTCGAATCCTGGGCGCGGACATGGCACTGCTCATCAAACCACGCTGAGGCAGCGTCCCACATGGCACAACTAGAAGGACCCACAACGAAGAATGTACAACTATGTACTGGGGGGCTTTGGGGAGAAAAAGGGAAAAAAAAATCTTTAAAAAAAAAAACTGAAAGGGACATTTTGATCAAAGAAATGCTCTTTTGTGGCTGAATGCTCATGCTTCCTACATCAAAGTTATGCCTTATCTTTCTGCTGTTATGTGCTTTACTTCTCACTTAGCCCAGAGAAGAATAAATGGAACTCACATTAAAGGACTGGGTCTATTTAAGTCATTAATTTCCCAAAAAGAAATCATGAAAAGTATTGAAAGGGAATCCTGCAAGGCATCAGAAAGATAAACCCAGGAGGTCTCGTAATGTGGAAAGCTGCAGTGGACCTTTATAGACCAGAGATTCCTCTGAGTGACCCCGGCTCTTACCAACATTATCCATTGTGACGGTTACAGATTCACCACGCATGGGGAAGAGCGTCAAGGTGTCCTCATGCCTCTTTCCGTAGGTGAACGAGTGCCCAGTGAAGTGAATGGTCAAAATGTCATCCTGGGTTCCCACGCTGCAGAAGTGCCACTGGACAGTGTCATCAAAGCAGAATCCTAGTGTGGATATGCTCTCAGGCACATAGCCATTGATAGCTGAGAAAGTAAAATCTATTAGAACACCAGGCTTAAGCCAACAAAAGGCCATGTGTCTAATTAGACTTAAATGTCCCGATGTTAATTTGGTTGCGTCAAAGCTGTGATTATCTGAGATAAGCTTTACCAGGTCTGACATGTGACTAGAGGATCAAACTCAGACTTCCCAAATGAGAGCTTATTTTCGTAAGTTAGCCAAGGGAGAAATGTCAGAATAAAGACAAGGCCCTTCATTCACGTTGATTTACTCATTCGTCAAGTGTATATAAAATAGATTGTGCTCCACGTTTGATATTCTGAAGATCAACTTTGAATATTATCTAAAATAATTCTACCTGGAGGAAAAGCGATAATATAAGGAACTCATCTTCTTGACACATTAGTTATTGAATAAGAAGTGATGTCCCTAAAAATGAAGTATATTTAACATATTTTGCAATTTTTATTGCTCCCTCTTAGCATTTATGTAATCTATAGTTTTCATTCAAGTATCGAGTTCATATATTTTCATTATCTTTCAAAGGGACACAGCTTTAGGCAGTATCTTTACTTATGTACTAAGCATGGTAATGAAATCACAGGTATGATTTCTGAGGATGGGATCCATGTTGGCCTGGGTTACCACTATAGCCCTAACCCCAGTATAATGCCTGGGCTGGAAGTGGTGAGCACTTACACATTTACTGAATAACTGATAAATACGTTTTTAGTCTGTATGTCCCTCAGGACCCTTTTCTAAATGATCTATAGCTGCACTGTGCAATACGGTAGCCACTTGCTACAAGTGACTATTGAGCACTTGAAATGTGGGTAATCTGGATTGAGAGTGCTGTAAATGTACATTACACACCAGATTTCAAAGATTTAGTAAGAAATAAAGTAAATCTTATTAATGTTTTACATTGATTATATGTTGAAATGATATTTAGGATATATCATATTAAATAAAACCCATTATTAAAATTAATTTCACCTACTTCTCTTTCATTTTTCACATGGATACTAGAAAATTTTAAATTACATTTGTGGCTCATACATAATTTCTAATGGACAGCACAGATTCACTGCCAAAATAAAATTATGCAAAGAAAGCTGAGAATAACTCCCTGCTTGGAATTATTCTCATGGCACTTGCCAGTTCTGATAGTTGCCAGTTGTCAGTCATCTGCAGCTATACGAATAGACCATGGAGAAATCATCCTCATACCTCTGATTACCTATCAGAGGAGGTGATCATAGTGACTCTCAACTCTGAGGAGCAGCAGCGGGGATCCTGACCATTGTGGAGAAGTTTGCTCCTAGCTGGCTCAGTGAAATTTCTCTCAGACTTCCCACAGCAGTGGCTTTGGACACCCAAACTTCAAAACTGCAGCAAATGCCTGAACCTTGGCTCAGGGAATTTCTTCTGTTCTGAACTTCTTACTACTCACTTCAAACCTCTTCATGGACTGACTTTCAAGACTCTTAGCTCTTCATATGCATTTTGCCTTAGTTTGATTGGATAATCCAGCTTTGGATTACTTTCCTTGTTTCTGCCCTGGCCATGAAGAGTACTCCCCTTGCACCTAGGTACCACTGACCAAGGCCTGTAGCCTCTTCCTTTGCCACCCCTGCCCCTCCCCCTGTTTTTCTCTGCCCAGAGAATGTGCACATGCACACACACATCCACACACATTTGGAGCAAGAGACCAACAAGACTTCTAAGGATAACAAGCTTTTGATCTCAAAAAGATTGCTATAATATCACCCAGTAATTTCATCACCAAATCCCTGGACTGGAAGTGAAGATAAGGGGTGAGTGGATTCTAATCCATGTCTTTGCCTCTAGGCATAGTCGTACTTCAACCACAGGAGTGAAAAACTGATGGACAGAAACAGTACTCCAACTTACTGCTCATGATGTTTGATTCATAAAACTTAGGGTCATCACGTTTCACCTTATCAGGATTTTCACAAAACTTGTTGATGTTGTCCTCAATGTACCAGCTCTTGTTCTCATCAAACACAGCAAACACAGCCTGCTGCTCAATGTCTGCTGTCCTCTGGAGGGTAAAAGTGCTGTGTTCAGTGATTAGTGTTCCAGCCGATTACCTACAACCCTGATATCTTCTCAGAAACCAACGGGGCACAGCCCTTGGGGCCACTGAAGCCACAAATGCAGGCATTTATGAGAGCCTATTGTGTACACAGCCCTTGTTAGGGCCAAAGATAATGTGCCAAAGCAAACAGAGCAGATCAGAAAATTCAGAAACTAAAATATCTTAATAGAAAAATCCCATTTCATCAAGGCAACTATAATCCTGTTTATCTCTGTAACTGAACACCTTTCAACCTAAATGACTGACTGGATGTGGTCCAAATAGTTGCAAAGGATAAAACAGGAGGTTGCAATAGGAAAGCTTTATACCTCCCCCTACATCTTTCTTTTCCCAGCTCAATAAATTAAGGTCTTCCAAGTGCCCATCTCTGATTTTTCTAGGTATTTATGTATTTTGCATGCATTAGGATGAGATTTCTTTGATTATAGCTTAGCCTAATTGTCTGGGAATTTTATGTTAATAATATGAGACTATTATTCTTCAATGAAGATAAAGTCAGAAGATCCATATGTTTGTTCTCATTCTTCTGGGTAACTCACTAGAGATGGACCATCGTCTAGGTCCAACTTTACTAGAAGATTTGTCTCTGAGTGGATCTCTCTTCTCTCTCCCTAGTGTGGTGCTCTTAAAATAGCAAAGATTGGTACAGAGCTTTACACTTTTACCAGGTAGTATCTCACTGAGCCCCAAAACAACCCTATAAAATTTTTAGGAGGGGGATTACCTATTTGATAACAGGAAGAAATTAAGAGAGGCTAAGTGACTTGCTCATCACATAGCCAATACCAACAGACCTGGAATTTGAGACTAGAACAAAATACAGTATCACACAGTAGGCTAACTTTCTGCAGTGAGAGTCTAGGTGAAAAGAGGCAAAACAAAAATCTAACCAAAGGAATAAACATCCTCACATTTGTGCTAAAGAGGACTACTTAATCTTTTCCATTCTCTAGAAGGAAAAGCCTCATTATTTAGCAAGAAGACCCAATCTGTTCCAGCCAGAAGAAATTCCTGGAACTTCTGAAAAGTTACTTCAATGACAAAATACCTGTATGCCTCGCTTATCCAGGGATCTGCTCTTACAAATTAGAAGTAGTCCTATCAGCCCAGAGGCAATGTCCCTCGTGATGTCCACATTACTGTAGTATGGTCTTGTTAAGCACTGGGCATCATTTTCTGTGGGTTCATCAGACTCTAGGATGTTCCACTTATAAGTATAGGTTTCCCCTGGTTTCACTGCTCTGATCATGGTGTTATTGCCTGAAAGAAAATGTAGTCAAAAAATTGTTCTCATTTTCGAAATTATTTAATGAAAATAAGTAAATAAATAAACAGCTGAACTCTCATTAGAACCAATTAATATTGGGAAAGGAATATTCTTTTTTTAAATTTACTTTATTGAGGCCACACTGGCTCATAACATTATATACATTTCGGGTGTACATCATTATATTTTGACTTCTGTATAGACTATGTCATGTTCACCACCAAAGTCTAGTTTCTCTGTGCCACCATACACATGTGCCCTTTACCTCTTTCATCCTCTCCTTGCCCCCTTCACCTCTGATAATCACCAATCTATTCTCTGTATCTATGTGTTTGCTTGTTTGTTTATCTTCCACATATAAGTGAAGCCTTATGGTAATTGTTTTTCTCCATCTGACTTATTTCACTTAGCATAACACCCTGAAGGTCCCTCTATGCTGTAGCAAATGGCACAATTTCATCTTTTTCTATGGCTGAATAGTATTCCATTGTATATATATACCACATCTTCTTTACCCATTCATCCATTGATGGGCACTTAGTTTGCTTCCAAGTCTTGGCTATTGTGAATAATGCTGCAATGAATGTAGGGGTGCATATGTCTTTTCAAATTAGTGTTTTCCTTTTCTTTGGATAAATACTCAGACGTGGAATAGCTGGATCATATGATAGTTCTATTTTTAACTTTTTGAGAAATCTCCATACTGTTTTCCATAGTGGCTGCACTAATTTACAATCCCACCCGCAGTGTATGAGGGTTCCTTTTTCTCCACATCCTCTCCAACACTGGTTATTTTTCATCTTTTTAATAACAGCCATTCTGATGAGTGTGAGGTGATATCTCAATTGTAGTTTTGATTTGAATTTCCCTAATAATTAGTGATGTCGAACATTTTTTCGTGTGCCCGTTGGCCATCTGTATATCCTCTTTGGAAAAATGTCTGTTCATATCCTCTGCCCATTTTTTGACTGGATGAATGGATAAAGAAGATGTGGTATATACACACAATGGAATACTACTCAGGCATAAAAAAGACGAAATTGTGCCATTTGTGACAACACGGATGGAACTTGAGGGTATTATGCTAAGGGAAATGTCAGGAATATTATTTTTATATTAAGCTCCACTTGATAGAATCCTTGACAGCATGTAGCCATTAGATGTTGCTCCACTAGAGGCCGCTATGGCACTAACAGAGGACACCATATTTTGTAACCACTAGGGTAAACAAAATCCCTGAAATGAGCAGGGTTTGGTTGTGACTTTTAGGATACCCCTACATGTATACTACCTACCGTACAAGTTATACTGCTGGGCAAGGAGGACAGTAGAAAAATATAGCGGCCAATAGTTTCATTCCATAGAAGTGAAAGGTTCAAACCTGAGGTCAAGGAAGAGTTGACTTCATCTTCATAAGGAGAGAAGGTCACTCCATGAGGGTAAATGCTGTAGGTGCGGCTGGCCATATTTTTGAACACGATCTACAAAGTAACTCAAATTCATTACTTCAGGATTTAAGGTCGATTATGAGAATTAACATAGGATGCTAGCTTTGCATATTCACTTGTTGGATGGTATGTGTGTGTGTATGCAAACTAGTTCTGTTTATCTGACAGCAACCTGTCCCCATTACCAGACAGAAGCATTTGAGTTTCACTCACTCAGTAAGGTAGAAAATGGAAAGAGTAGTTTGACCTTAGAAGTGACATTTTCTTTACAGTATATCACCTTTTCCACGCTGGTCCCCATCTCTCTTCCCCTCTCTTTTCAGCTTGAACCACATCTACCTTTGAATCTGCTCCTTCTTTCTAGATCATGATCTAGACTGCCAGATCTCCTAGAACCACTGTCCTTGAAGCCATCTTCTTGAGAGGCATGACAAATAGCCAGATCGTAAATTTCCAATGAGGTAATTTACACTTGCTAAGAGCACCTAAAAGGGATCAGAAATAGGGAAAGGGAAAGAGGAACAGAGAAAGGCTGCTTTCTGTCCTTTTGTTATTTTTAAGTGAACAGAATTGGCCTTGTCTGTAGGTATTCTCTGAGTTCACCCCCATGAAGAGGTGACCGGAGGAGCATTATTCACACAGGAGTCTTAGTTAGGTTCCTTAATCTTCAAAAGAGAACCTTAATCTTATCTTCCACATGGGTGATTGCCAAAGCATCTAAATCATCCCTAATCTGTAGATTATCTGCATTCTAGAATTTTGCCAAAGATTGCAACCTTCAGTTCTCTGCTGCCCAGTTCTTATCAAAAGCTTGATGATGTGAGCCTAACATTTAAGGAAAACTGTCTGAAGACTCAGCACTCTTGATACGTTTCTAAATGTATCTTCATCAGAGACCAGTCCTCAGAGCACATACCTAGATCACATTGAAGAATTGTTTTGACTCAGTTGCATTTACTATTATCTTCTCAACTATAATGAGAAACATTATTTTTAAAAGCTATGCAACTTTTAAATTTATTGTACCAGTTGAGGGATTTTATTAAGGATTCCATCCACTGCATTACACAGCATCCTCTTTTTAAGGATCCATGGGAGAAAGTCCTCTTAGGTCTCAGTAGCAGCAGAAACTGTGCTTCTTTTATGATTACTGTGAAGCTTGCTCTGACGTGTTTCCCCTCTTACTTTGGTTACTAGAAAACTTAAGACAAAATTTGCAGACAACCTTATAGGAGCATATGGTATGTGTTTCATTATACTTATTTTTGGCTTTACTTTCTTTGTCCCATATTATCCTCCACCCCAATTACATCGACTCTTTGTTTTATTCCTTTATAATCTGATAAACTGTTTCAGATCCTTTGTATTATCAAGTAGGCTATACATAAGTGCAAATACTGACTAAAAACTAAAAGCTGCATTTGAATTAAAAATTATACGGACTTATTTTTCTTCTTAAAATAAACAAGTAACCAGTACTTATAATCTGCCTTTCACTATTTCTTCCATGGTTCTATATTTCTGTTACTTACTTTGAGTGTGTCCCTGACCTGGGCTCTGATAACAGGGCCCAAGATCCCGTCTTCTTTGCTGTGGGAATTCTCCAGATATTTGGTGAAGGACTCATCTTGGTACTGTTTGTAGACAACCTTCTTGTAGTGTTTCCCAATTCGGTTTGAGAAATTATCCAAATGCAGAGATCTGTATTTTCTTAAAGTGAAATGAAATAAAAAAAAAATTAAACCATTTTCTCAAGTAGAGACCCCAGTAGGATGGGGAAATCATTGTGCTTATAAATTCTGCTCTTGGATTAGCTAAAATGGTGGTTTTCTTAAAAAATTCTAAATGTGGTTTGCAAAGTCCTGATATCTTCTCCCTAGCTGGAAAACTGGAAACCTCTGATCTGTTTCCTCCACCATTGATAAAGTCATAGTCAAGGTTAGAAGCAGCCACTTAGATTTGCCTGTCCCTCTGGTTGCTAGAGTAGACCGCAAATATATCTTGGAAGACATCTACCTGGATGGAAGGATAGCATACACTATGAACTTTTCTTAAGTCTTCCGTATCATTTAATTTATGGTATCCTTATTGGCTTTCTAGGTATTTCTCAATTTCTAAAAGCACTTTCCCACTTCAGAAAGCTTTTACTATCTTTACTAAACATAGTTCTGTACTGTTGGGCTATCCCTTCTACCATCCATCCAATCCCAGTGCCAACTGAAAAGCAACCACCTTCGCCCATCCTCCGTAGCTACTGCAATACATGATTTGGGAGCAGCAACATGAACCACTTTTCCCCTTGGTCCTCTTTATTGCCTTAGTTTGCAAAAGTAGAAGCTCCATGATAGAGTTTATCCGTTTTATGCATTTATTTTGTACAATAAGAAGCACTAATTGTGGGGCCAGCCCAGTGGTGCAGCAGTTAAGTTCACAAGTTCCACTTCTCGGTGGACCGGGGTTCGCCAGTTCGGATCCCGGGTGCAGACATGGCACCACTTGGCAAGCCATGCTGTGGTAGGTGTCCCACATACAAAGTAGAGGAAGATGGGCACGGATGTTAACTCAGGGTCAGGCTTCCTCAGCAAAAAAGTGGAGGCTGGCAGTAGTTAGCTCAGGGCTAATCTTCCTCGAAAAAAAATTGTTTCCAGAGAGTCCTGGATTCCTATCTCAATTCTGTCAGTTATTATTACATAATCTTGAGCAAGTTCCTTTTATGATCTTTTTCTCAGCTGAGTTTCTTGAATACATTTAAATGATTTTGATTACAGTAAAAACTCTCACTCACATGCTATACCCCTTAATGCCATCCCCCTAACCCTTCCTGCATTTTCTAAATATTCACTTGCATTAATTTCCTATAATTCCAGAACATCTTTATGCAAATATGACTGGCAAATATAAATATTCTTATTCTCTCACTGCCTTTAACAAAAGGCAGCCATTAATATACTCTGTGCTACACTCTGACTTTTTTTGGCATTTTCTGCATTTTTAAAGTATAATTGACAAATAAAAATGGTATATATTTAAGGTGTACAACATGATGATTTATATACGTATATATGTGATTACCACACTCAAGCTAATTAAAACTTCCATCACCTCACCTAGTTACTAGTTCTTTTTTGTGCAGAGAACACTTAAGATCTACTATCTTAACAAATTTCAGGTATACATACAGTATTAATGACTATAACCACCATGCTGTATATTAGGTCTCCAGAACTTACTCATCTTATAACCGAAGGTTTGTACACTTTGATCAACATCTCCCCATTCCCCTCACCCCCACCCCTCCACCCCCCCAGGCCCTGGCAACCACCATTATACTCTGTGCTTCTGTGAGTTTGACTTTTTTAGATTACACATATAAGTGAGATCATGCAGTATTTGTCATTCTGTGTGGAATATTTCATTTAACATAATGTCTTCAGATTCATCTATGTTATTGCCAATGGCAGGATTTCCTTCTTTTTAAAGGCTGAATAATATTCCATTATTTCTTTATACATTCATCCATCCACAGACATTCAGGTTGTTTCCATATCTTGGCTATCATGAATAACACTGCAGTGAGCATGGGAGTGTAGATATCTCTTTGAGATACTGATTCCATTTCCTTTGGATATATGCCCAGAAGTGGGGTTGCTGGATCATATGGTAATTCTGTTTTTAATGTTTTGAGGAACTTCCATATTGTTTTCTATAGTAGCTGTGCCAATTTACATTCTCACCAACAGTGTACAATAATTCCATTTTCTCCACACCCTTACTAACACTTGATCTCTCTTTTCTTTTTCATAATAGCCATCCTCACAGGTATGAGGTGGTATCTCACCATGGATATGATTTGCATTTCACTGATGATTAGTGATGTTGAACACTTTTTTATACACATATTTGTCATTTGTATGTCTTCTTTGGAAAAATGTCAATTTAAGTCATTTGCCCATTTTTAAATCAGGTTGTTTTGTGGTTTTTTTTTTTTTTTTTGCCATTGATTTATATAAGTTCCTTATATATTTTGGATATTAATACATCATCAGATATATGGCTTGCAAATATTTTCTCCCATTCCATAGATTGCCTTTTCATTTTGTTAACTGTTTCTTTTGCAGTGCAGAAGCCTTTTAGTTTGACGTAGTCTCATTTGTTTATTTTTGCTTTTGTTGCTGGTGCTTTTGGTGTCATATCCAAAAGAATCATTGCAAAGACCAGTGTCAGAGAGCTTTTTTCTTATGTTTTTCTCCTAGGAGTTTTATGGATTAAGGTTTTACATATAAGTCTTTAGTTCATTTTGAGTTCATTTTTGTGTATACTGTAAGCTAAGGGCCCAATTTCATTCTTTTGCATGTGGATATCCAGTTTTACCAACATCATTTATTGAAGAGACTATCTTTTCCCCATTGTGTATTCTTAGTGTCCTTGTCAGAGTCACTTTGTTAGTTTACCATATATGCATGAGTTTATTTCTGGGCAATTGATTCTGTTCCATTGGTCTAAGCATCTGTTTTTATGCCATCATTATAACTTGATTACTATAGCTTTGTAATATAGTTTGAAATTAGGAAGTATGATGCTTCTAGGCTTGTTCTTCTCGCTCAAGATTGCTTTGACAATTCAGGGTCTTTTGCGGTTCCATATGAATTTCAGGATTGTTTTTTCTATTTCTGTGAAAAATACCATTGGAATTTTGATAGGGATTTCATTGAATCTGTGGACTGCTTTGGGTAGTATGGATACTTTAACAAAATGAATTCTTCCAATCCATGAACATGGGACATCTTTCTATTCGACTGTGGATTCTTCAATTTCTCTTGTCAGTGTATTATAGTTTTCAGTGTGTAGATCTTTCACCTCCAGCGTTAAATTTATTCCTAAGTATTTTATTCTTCTTTCATTCTATTGTAAAAGTGTTTGTCTTCTCAACTTCTGTTCTGGATAGTTCATTGTTAGTGTACTTAAATGCAACTGATTTTTGTATGCTGACTTTGTATCCTGGAACTTACTGAATTCTTTATTAGTTCTAATAGGTTTTTAATGGAGTCTTAATGGTTTTCTATATATAAAATTACATTATCTGCAAATAGAGACAATTTTACTTCTTTCTTTCTGATTTGGATGCCTTTTATTTCTTTTTCTTGCTTGATTGCTTTGGCTAGGCTTTCTAGTACTATGCTGAATAAAAGTGGTGCAAGTAAGCACCCTTGTCTTGTTCCTGACCTTAGAGGAAAAGCTTTCAGCTTTTCACCATTGAGTATATGTTAGCTTTGGGTTTGTCATAAATGGCCTTTATTATGTTGAGGTACATTCCTTCTACACCTAACTTGTTGAGAGTTTTTATCATTAAACGGCGTTGAATTCTGTCAAATGCTTTTTGTACTTCTACTGAGATGATCATATGATCTTTATTCTTCATTCTTTTAATGTGATGTATTACATTTATTTATTTGTGAATGGTGAACCATCCATGCATTCTAGGAATAAATCTCACTTGGTCATGTCATATGATCATTTCAATGTGCTCTTGGATTTGCTTTGCTAATATTTTATGGGGGATTTTTGCATCTATGTTCATCAGGAATATTGGCCTATAATTTTCTTTTCTTGTAGTGTCCTCATCTGTTTTCAGTATGAGGGTAATGCCAGCCATGTACAATAAGTTTGGAAGTGTTCCTTCCTCTTTAACATTTTGGAAGAGTTTGAGGATTAGTGTTAATTCTTCTTTAAATGTTTGGTATAATTCACCCAAGAAGCATCTGGTCCTAGGCTTCTCTTAGTCTGGAAGTTTTTGATTACTGATTCGGTCTTCTTACTTGTTTTTGGTCTGTTCAGACTTTCTATTTCTTCATGATTCAGTCTTGGCAGGGTGTATATTTCTAGGAATTTATTCATTTCTTCTAGGTTATCCAATTTGTTGGTATATAATTGTTCAAAATTATAATTTTATTTATTTTAGTCCTTGGTTATTCTAGCTAAAAGTCTGTCAACTTTGTTTATCTTTTCAAAAAGCCAAATCTTAGTTATGTTGATCTTTTCTATTGTCTTTCTAGTTATTTATTTCTTCCCTAATCTTTGTTACCTTCCTCTGCTAACTTTGGGCTTTTGCTCTTATTTTCTAGTTCCTTGTGGTATAAAATTGGGTTTTTTATTTGAGATCTTTATTATTTTTTTAAATGTAGGCATCTTACAACTGTTCTGCTGCATCCCATAAGTTTTGCTGTATCCCATAAGATTTGGTATGTTGTGTTTCCATTTTCATTTGTCTCAATATATTTTTTGATTTCCCATTTGATTTCTTTTTTTGACCCATTGGTTGTTCAGGAGACTGTTGTGTAATTTGCACATACTTGTGGATATTCCAATTTTCCTTCTGTTATTGATTTCTAGTTTCATTCCATTGTAGTCAGAAAAGATACTTGGTATGATTTCAGTCTTCTCAGTGGCCTAACATATGATGTATCCTAGAGAATGTTCCATGTGCACTTGGAAATGCTGCTGTTAGATGGAATGTTTTTTATATGTCTCTTAGGTCCACTTGGTCTATAGTGTTATTCAATTCCACTGTTTCCTAATTGATTTTAAGTCTGGATGATCTATCCATTGTTTAAAGTGAGGTATTAAGGTCCCCCACTATTACTGTATTGCTGTGTATTTCTTCCTTAGGTTCTGTTAATATTTGCTTCATATATTTAAATGGTTCAATGTTGGGTGCATATGTATTTACAATTGTTATAACCTCTTGATGAACTGACTCCTTTATTGTTACATAGTGACCATGTTTCTTATGACAGTTTGACTTAAAGTCTATTTTGTCTTATATAAGTACAGCCCTGCTCTCCTTTGGTTACTATTTGCATGGACTATCATTTTATCCCTTCACTCTTAACCTATGTGTGTCCTTAGAGCTAAAGTGAATCTCTTGTAGGTAGCATATTATTGGAACTCGTTTTTTTAAAATCCATTCAGCCACCTTGTGTCTTTTGATTGGAGAACTTAGTCCACTTACATTTAGAGCAATTACTGATAGAGGAGGACTTACTAGTGCCATTTTGTTAATTGTTTTCTGACTTTTTGGTAATTCTTTTGTTCCTCTCTTCCTCTCTTGCTGTTTTCCTTTGTGATTTGTTGATTTTTTTTGCATGGCATGCTTTTATTCCTTTCTCTTTCAGTTTTGCATATCTACTTGAAGTAGAGGTTTTTGCTTTGTGTTTACCATGAGGCTTACAAAAAAAATCTTGTAGTTCTAACAGTTTATTTTAAGCTTATAACAACTTAAATTCAATCATGTAAAAAACTGTACACTATTATACCTCCCCACATTTTATGTTATTGAAGTCAAACTTTACATCTTTCTTATATTGTGTATTCCTTAACAAAGTGTTGTAGCTTTAGTGATTTTAATACTTTAGCATTTAACTTTTACACTAGAGTTAAAAGTGATTTGTGCCCCACCATTATAGTATTAAAATATTCTGAATTTGACTGTATATTTACCTTTACTGGAGAATTTTATACTTTCATGTTGTTACTTAGAATCCTTTCATTTCACCTTGAAGAACTCCCTTTAGCATTTCTTGTAAGGCAGGTCTAGTGATGTCAAACTCCCTCAGCTTTTCTTTGTCTGGAATGTCTCTATCTCTCCATTTCTGAAGGACAGCTTTGCTAAGTATAGCATTCTTGGCTGGCAGGGTTTTTTTTCTTCAGCACCTTGAATATATCATCCCACACTCTCCTAGCCCAAAAGGTTTCTGCTGAGAAATCTGCTGATAGCCTTATGGGGGTTCCCTTGTATATGGCAATTGCTTATCTCTTGTTGCTTGCAGAATTCTTTGTCTATGACTTTTGACAATTTGATTATAACATGTCTCAGGGTAATCTTCTTTGGGTAGATCTTGCTTGGAGTCGTTTGAGCTTCATGAATCTGTATATCCATATACCTCCCAAGATTTAGGAAGTTTTCAGCCATTATCGTTAAATAAGCTTTCTGCCCCTTTCTGTCTTTCTTATCCTTCTGGGACTCTCATGATGCATAGATTAGTCCTTTTGATGGTATCCCATAGGTCCTGTGAACTTTCTTCACTCTTTTTCATTCTTTTCCTTTTTGTTCCTGTAACTGGATAATTTCAAATTATCTGTCTTTGAGTTTGCTAAGTCTTTTTTCTGCATGATTGAGTCTGTTACTAAAGTTCTCTATTGAATTTTTCACTTCTGTCATTGTATTCTTCAGCTCCAGGATTTCTGTTTGATTATTTTTTACAGTTTTTATTTCTTTATTAAACTTCTCATTATGTTCATGCATTGTTTTCCTGATTTTGTTTAGTTGCCCATCTATGTTCTCTTGCACTTCATTGAGCTTCTTTAAGATGATTATTTTGAATTCCTTGCCAGACAATTTGTAGACCTCCTTATTTCACATCAGTTACTAGAGATTTATTAGTTTCCTTATGTGGTGTCATATTTGCCTGATTCTTTGTGATTCGTATAGCCTTGTGTTGATGTCTATGCATGTGAAGGAGCAAACACCCTCTTCCAGTCTTTAAAGACTGATTTTGGTAGGTAAAGACCTTCTCCTGTCAGGTCTCTGGGCTGATGGGCTTGCCTCTGGGATCCCAATTGAATGAGGTTGGAACCAGGTCATGTGGCTGCTACTGGGCCTGCAGCAGTGTCTGTGATTGGAAGGCCTTTTCCCAGGGGCTCAGGTTGGCATGGATTCTCTCTGGTCCCTGGGAAGATGGGACTGCCTCCAGGACCTTCATCAGTAAAGCTGGTACACTGGGATAATGGTTCACTTCAAGGGCTGCAGTTGGAGTTCACAAATGACGGGACTTTTACTAGGTGTGTGCATGGGTGTGGCTATCATCTGGACCTTGGAAGGGCTCCCACCAGGTCACTGGGTGGGTCCCTGGGTGGGCAGGACTGCTCCTAGACTGCAGTTGGGAGGGCTGGACCTGGGTTACAGGGCTGCTTTAAGATCTGCACTGGGACCAAGGTCTGTAGGCCAGCCTCCAGAGCATGGATTGGTGTGACTCCCAGTGAGTCCTTGAGCAGGCAGGACTACTCCTAGACCATGGCTGGGAGAGGCTGGAGCTGGCTTTGGGGCTGCTTCAAGATCCATAGTCAGACTGAGTTCTGCAGGCTAGCCTCCAGCATCATGGACAGGTGAGATTCCTCCTGAGTCCCTTGTCAAATGGTGCTCATGGCAGGACCAAGGCCAAGTCCCGAAGTGGATGAACGTGTGTCCAGATTTGTAGCTAGGGCAGCAGTCAGCAAACTTACCACCTGAGCATGGACTTGCCATCTCAAAACAGCCCTCAGAGGAGCTTCCACCAGGATTTTGTAAGTTCCTGCCTAGATTCCAAAGCTCTCACAAAAGCACTTTTTTTTGTAGATGGCTGTCAAATTACTGTTGCTGTGGGGGGACATGAATGGGGCACCTCCTATTCCGCTATCTTGCTCCCTTGACTTTTTAATTTGACGATATATATTGGAGAACTTTTTATATTAGTACTTAGAGTGTTTGCATCCTTTTTTAAACAGATGTATAGTATTTCATTGTATCAATGTACCATACTTATTAAACTACTTTCCTATTGATGGACATTTTTCCCAGGTATGTAGATGGGTGTGGCTCCCTTCTGGCCCTTGGGAGGGCTCCCACCAGGTCTTGTTTCCAATTTTTTGATGGTACTAACAGTGCAGCATTGAAAATCCGGTACATACATTATTTCACCTGTGAACAAGTATATCTATATAATAAATTCCCAGGGTGAGATTGTTGGGTCAAAGGGTATATGTGTTTATAATTTTGATACATATTGCCAAATTATCCTCTTGAGTAGCTTTTCCAATTTACTCTTCCACCAGCAATATACGATAGTGTTTGTTTCCCACAACCTTGCCAACAGATTATGTTACCTGGACTTGTAGGTCTGATAGGTGAAAAATAGTATTTATAGAAGTTTAATTTGCATTTTCTTATGGTGAGTGAGCTTGAGTATTTTTAAAAGTGTTTAAGAGCTATTTGAATTTCCAGATTTCTCAATCTCTCTGAGCAATTTCCTAATCTACAAAATAAATAAGAGCTGTTTCTAACTTGTAGAGTTACAGTGGAGGTTTTATAAAGGGTTTAACATAGTGTTTGGAATAGCAAGCATTCAACAAGTGGTAGCTGCTATGACTACTGCTGCTGCTGCTGCTACTACTACTGTTATTATAATTATGCTGAATTCCCTTGGTGAGTTTGGGGTAACTCTATACTGATTTGAATATCAAGACCTGAATGGAATCCAATACATTTACTCCTTGAGAGCTGTCAACTCATGACATTTCACCCCACACATCTAGGATCCTATGGAACATATCTTGAATCTTTGCACAGTCATAAGAATCTCCAAAACTTACTTGTCCATGTTCGCTGGTATTACAGGTGCATAATCCCAAATGACTTCCTCTGCAGCAATGAAGTATTCCCACCTCTTAATATGCCGCCTCTGGTCACGAGTTAGTTTCTTAGGATTCCGGGTTTTCTTTGCGCAGTTTTTAATGTCTAAGTAAGCCTTCATCCCAGCTGAGTGAGGACATAAAGACAGTGACAGAATTTGAGAGAAGAAATTAAGGCTGATCAAAATGCATATCTTTTAAATAAATTTGTGGAAGGTTTAAATAATAGCAGCGAAAGTAATGCTCAGGCAACTTTTGGACATTTTGGTTTGGAGCTTTTTCAATACAATAGGGAAAGGGGCAAGAATAAAAAGCAAGGCAAAGAAAGGATGGATTAGGGAAAAAATTTGAAAAGATAGCTTTTGTTTCTTCTAGAGAAAGAAAATTCTTTGTAATTTCCAGATCCTTAAAACCTCATGACTTAGGTCTTACTGATGTCTCATTTTGCCTGTCATCTGTTCCTTTATTAGTAAAATGAAGATAATATTAGTACATACTGTATGAAATTGTTGTTAAAAATTAAATAAGCTAATACACAAAAAGTTCAACCTCAGTAATGTTATTGTTGTTGTTATTTCATCACTATTTGGGACTCTGTCTCCCAGGGATATTGTGACAGTTTCATCACTTCAAGTATAATTTTGACCGCTCAGGGCAAAAAGAAAACGAAATGATCCCCTGAAGCGTCTCTTCCTACCTATCTTGCTTTTATACACATTATTTGGGTAACAAATGATTTCCTGTAGTGATATCATTTGCTTACAATTTACTCTCTGTTTACACAAACCTTCCTCCCAACAGTTTTAAAGCAACAATGTATATTAGAACAATTAGCTATTTTATTTACTTGATACCACATAGCAACCTGGGCCAAGTTTTGTTTCCCACCAGAATTAACTGATGTTCTTTAAAGCCCACTCCTCATCTATTTAAACATTATGTTTGATCCATTCAACACACATCCATTGGGTTCCTCTTTGTGCCAGGCTTTGTGCTCATCTTGTTATAAAAGATAATTACAACTTTTACACTTTCTGTAACTTGATGCTTCTATAAATTTGCAGATGTTTGTCTTATTCTAGCATCTGGGTCTTTTCCTTTAGCTACATATTAAATACCTCAGAAAGAATATGTATGCATTTTTGTTTCCTTCCTCCTTTCTTCTTTGGAGGAAGTAGAGATCTCTTCAGCTTTTGCTTCACTTTTTAAAATCTTTGTCAATTCCTCCACTTCCTCCATCCCCAACTAATGGGTTATAAGTCTAAGAGCAGAGTATCTAAATTCTGTTCTCAGGGACCAAGGCATGTATTCTGGAGTGTGGGTGGCTTGAAAGGACAAAGGAGAAGGAGGGAGTTAGTGCCTGGGGAGAAAGGATCCTACATTCATAAGCAAGGCTGTTGGAAAAGTTTCTTGCCTTGAAAATGTTTTGGGATGAGAGAAGATACGATCCACTTTCCCTCTGGGCTTATAGTCATGTTTGCAGTAGTGGCTGTGGCACTGACGAGGCTGATGGCTGAGATCTTATGACGGTTGTGTTCCAGGACTTGCCCACTGAAATGAATGGAGAACAGTTCTGGCCCAGAGCTCATTCCAATCAGATGCCAGCTGATGTGGTCATTGGCACAAACTGTTATATCTGAGAGAGAGGGAGAGATGGGGCCTAAAATAAGCAGTCAGCACTCTGTGATAAAAAATTCACTCACCAGATACATATTGAGTACCTGCCATGCATCAGGCATTGTGCAAGGTTCTGGGAGTATAGACACTCCAATTATGGTTCCTGAGTGACGGGCAAACAATCAGTCATAGCTCATTGCAGTAAGTGGTACCAGAGAGGTAAGAATAGAGCCAAGATTGAGCCAGCCCTGATGGCCTAGTGGTTAAAGTTCAGTGCCCACCACTTCAGTGGTGGGTTCACTTTCTGGTTGTAGAACCACACCACCTATCTGTCAGTTACCATGCTGTGGTGGTGGCTCACAAAGAAGAACTAGAATGACTCACAACTAGGATATACAACCATGTACTGGGGCTTTGGGGAGGGGAAAAGAAAGAGGAAGACTGGCAACAGATGTTAGCTCAGGGTGAATCTTTCCCTGCAAAAAAAAAAAAAGAATAGAGCCCAGAGATGGGGGATGTTACTTCAAAAACACAGGGATTGCTAAGACATTAGGTAAAGGAGGGAACCAAGTACATGACCAACCATTCTGGTTTGCTAAGACTGAGGGGTTTCCCAGGATGCAGGACTTTTAATGATAGAACTGGGAAAGTCCTGGGCAAGCCTAGGCAGTAGGTCACTCTAGAACCAATCTGGGCTTAGCTGGAGGGAGTTGCCAGAACCTCCAATAGGGCTGAGCTCAAGGGGCTAACCCTCTCAGCTGCATAGATGTCAAAGCTCTGCCTGAGGGGAAGACCCTGTGAAGATGATTTAAGGATTTTATATTGCTTCTTTACCCACTTGTTGATTATTTTAATGATGAGGCAATGAATTACTTTATGAGTTACAGGCTCTCTTTAAAATGCAATGGACAAGTCCTCATTATGCTGGGCCACTAGGAGCATTTCATGGATGGAGTAATAAGAACTGAGTACAAAAGCTGAATTTTGCTCCTTCTTTGCTCCCATAGTGACTGGGAAAATGCCAATTTGTTCTGTAGGAGATTCCAACCCTGGCTTCTATCCTTGGCTTGAGTTTTAAATTTCAGATCCATAGTCAGTAGATCACAGGGCTGAGCATCCATCCCTTACCTACAGAGCGGCTGAGGGGTTTATCTCTTTTAGGAGACTATTGTAACAAGACAGGGATTCCTGGTATCTCAGGTGAGAACAAGGAGATAGAACCTGAAAACAAGAAGCTAAAAGGCTTTGGAAGCATTTATCGCCCCAAAGGAATGCTCATAGCATTTATCCTCTTTATTCAATTTATACTGCTGCACAGGGCAGTTTTACATGCATTAACTTCTCTCAGTCTCTGCTGATGACATTTCCCTACCCTGTCTTTTTCAACTATAAATTCATAAACTCTATGCCCTGATTAAGTTATTAATTTTATTTTTGTGCGTATGGTTTGCTTTTGGGGGCTTATATCTCTTTACACAGATGATTCACTCTGCCAGGACACAGACACAATTTCTCTTTTGACCGCTCTCCTCTAAGGTCCATAGTTCTGGACATGCCATTTTACATGTAAAAACATTCTTAAACACCCTCTGCACCAGGATAGATGGTTAATCCATTTTTGTAAGTAAGCATGTTGAGATGATTAATGCTCAGGACCACACTAAGGTAGAGAAGTGAGCAAGGTTTGAACTCAGAGCTCCCAAGGTAGACATCAGTTAAGTAAATTTTGGAACTCTGAATCAAAACCCAGAGTCAGCTGCATCTGTTTGTAATAACCCACGTGGTAAAGGAAGGTGGAGTTAAATGAAATAGAATAAAATTTAAAGGCAATGTCCAGACCTCAACTCCTGACAAGTTTTGTTTTTAGTAAGTGAAGCCATTTGTGATTTTCAGATATAGAGAATGGCCTCTGAGAAGCTTTGTGTTTTGAAGTATGGTTTATTTAATAAAGTGATATTTTAATTTTTCCATTTTTTTCCTCAGGATCTTTGGTTCTAAGTCACTTCCATCAGAAAGAAGTAGAAATGGTCTAGGTGGGAGTAAGTTGGTTTTTTTTTTTCTCTTAACAGTTGCCATGACTTTGCTTTTTCACAAAAGTCTACATGCAAATGGAAAGAGAAAACATCCCACACGCCATTGAATATGACTCCTCCATCACCTTTGGAAATGCTAGTAGTGAGGTATCTCTCCTAATCTTTTGTTCATCTTCACTGTAAGTGTCTTCATTGCATGCTTCCTGCTGACCCTTCCTGCTAGGGATTGACCTTGAACTTCTGCCCCATAGGGCTTCCTCTGTGGAAGAAGGCATAGTCACCATGCAGCAGGGACCACAGAACTCACTGAAGAGTACTGAGCTTATATCCTGGAGGTCTCCCTGGAGAGGCAGGCCAAGGTGAAACCTGCCCAGAGCACTACATCTAATAAGGCTGCACACGCCTTCTCTTAGGTAGCCCCCAGTTTGCCTGTTGTACTTGCTGGTTTAACAACAACAACAAAAGATGATAAAATCTCAAGAACCACTTATCTAGATTACATTACCTTTCTGATTAGGAGTTGCAAAATAGTGAGTATGGTCAACTTGCTAGTGCCTTGAGGAAAACAAAGGAACCAAAGGTACTAATGATTCTACTGTTGTTGGACAGCATGCAGCCTACATGTTACCTGGCATCGTCCCATTCACATAGCCATTTACTGTGTACATTAGGGATGATGACTGGCTCCAGCTCTTGCTTTCATCAAACACAGCAAACATCAGCACGTGTTGCTTGTCAAACATCTTCTGAATCCCATCATCAGTTAGGGTGCCTGTGAAAAAAAAGACATGGTTTTCAATAGCATCCCAGATGGAAGACTCTCATTAGCTGTTCCTAGATAGTAAAGAGTTTAAGGCAAGTAACCAATCATAATAATATCGACTTTAAAAAGTTCTTGTTTTAAAAAATAGCATCTTTATCAAGCAACAATGATTACTTATTAAAATCCTGGTGCCAAATAAAGTGTTTTCTCACACCTCATAGCCTACAGGAGTGGGGCTTTAAAGGTAAATTTGATCTGGCACAAAGAAAAAACATTTGGTGACTGTCAAGACTTCAGTAAAAGTATTCATTTCCTCCAGTGTCAACAGGCATATACTGAGCTACCATAGCTGGTTGGTAAAAGCACACACTCCAACTTTAATACAGTCATCTTGCTTATACATGTAATGGGGCACTAGATAATTGGTCGAGAGGGTCAAGATCAATCCACTCTCATATGAGGAAAAAATGCAGCTGATAGTAAAATGAAAAAAGAGCTTTTTATAAGTTTTAATTTTTTTTCAGTACCGTCACAGTATCTTTTATATACCAGGCAATGAAAACATTTATTTGTGTAGTGAATAAATGAATTAGGAATGTATGTAGGTATGGTGTGTGTGTATGTATAGACAGATGGTCATCACATTATTTCCCACAGCGTAGTTCATTGCGGTTGTTTGTTCTAATGAAAGATGGGTTGAATTCTTTTGGGGTAAAATGGAAATCTAAGCTTGCCGTTAAGAAACTCAGCCTAAGATGGTAAATGTTATGTTATGTGAGAAATAAATTAAAATTAAAATAAAAAAAGACATACAGCCGAAAGAAAAATAGGCAACAATAGGAACCGACTTTTCACAGAAGAAGAAACACGAATCCTGTTCATAACAGGAAAACATGCTCAGCCTCCCAGGCAACCAGAGAAATGCATGTTAAGACCACAGAGGCCGTGTTTTACACAGCTAGATGGGCAAAAACCAAGCATCTTCCACAGATTTTGACTCCATTGAACCTTATTGCCCTGCAGGTTGGCACCATCAACACCCAACTTCACAAGCAGGGAGGCCAAGGCAGGGAGTGGTTGTGCGGCCACCCAAGCTCACCCTCAGCACGGCCAGGAATCAGTGGGCAGCCTGAGCCCAGCGTCCACACTCTGGACCCCAGGCCACACGGCTGGTGGCCAGGCTGGGAGAACTGCTCTGAAAAAAGCTGAGGCACCATCTTATAAAGGTGAACATGATCCCATGGTCCCCAAGTCCTGTGCCCGAAAGAAACACCTGCACTCATGTATGAGCAAACGCATACGAGAGTGTTCCCTGTAGCATTGAGAAAGCTAAACGGCCATCAACAGGAGAATGGACAAGTAAGGATGAGAACATCATACATCTGTGACGAGAGATGAACCAAAGGCCCCGGGCCAACACAGCCCAGTTTTGGAAACAGTATCAGAGAGAAAAGCATGAGCTGTGGACCACACACTGCAAAACTGAACAACGAATTCTCTAGGGGCAGAGACATCCCAGAGGAAACTATTTTTTAAAATGGCAAAGGAATGGTAAACACAAAATTTGAGAGACTGGTTGGGTTTGGAGTAGGAGAGGAAGGCAGTGGGATCAAGGAAGTTGCACAGCGACATGCTACAGGAGCATTGGGAATGTTCTAGTTCTTATTTGGGAGACCGGTTCATGGGTGTTTATATTATTATTTTGATGTGTAATTTACATATATACGTTCTTTATATATATCAGACATTTTATAATTTTAAAAATTGAAAAGTGGGGAGAACTGGAGAAGATAAACTCTAGAAGTCAGCAGAGTTATGTGGGCCATGGTGAGGATTTTGGTCTTTATCCAAAGACCACTGGAGTCTGGTGTCAGGCAGAGGAGTGATGTGATCCAAATTACGTTTTTAAAAGATCATTCAAGGAATAGAGAAAGTCAAAAGAAAAATAGGAAACTAATAAAAAATAGTTGCAATTCCTATCACATACAAAGGCTAGTTTCCTTAATAAAATAAAGACCTCCTACAAATCAATAAAAGGGTCAACAATACAGTAGAAAACTGGGCAAAATAATAGCTCTGAAAGGGAGATAGAAATGGCTCTTCAACATATGAAAAGATGCTCAACCTCACTTACATTTTTACCCATCAGATCACCCAAGATGGAAAAGTCTGAGAAAACACACTGGAGAGGATACGGGGGAATAAGCATGTTCATACAATTTTTCCTGAAGGGCAATTTGCCACATTATCAAAATTACAAATGCACTTTCTTGCACAGGGCCACATGCACAAGTCTATTCCCATACAACACGGTTGTGTCACAGCTTGGTTTTGTGTAACAACGTTTGATAACAAAAGAGTTAGATGTCCATAAATAGTGGCCTGGTTAAATAATCATAGAACATCCAAAAAATGAAATATCACGTAGCTGTTACAAAAAATGGCACTGTATGTAGTATCAAGGGACAACTTCCAATATTTATTGTTTTTAAGGGAAAAAGACAAGGTGTAGAGCTATATATACTACTGTTTTACATGAATAAAGGAAAGTAGGACCCTAGGTTTCCTCTGGGGAAGAGAAAAAAAAAGAAACTCGGCCAATGAAATTTCTTCTAAAGTCAGTTAAGTGTGTTTGAAACCTACTACCCGAAGCAGGAATTTTGCGTGCTTGTAGACCAAAGTACCAACCCACACCTCAGATATGTTCATCAAAGTTCTTTCCAAGTACTCTCAGCAGAATATAGGCTGCTGTACACTTCCAAGAAGACTTGGCCTTGAGGAAAATGTTACGGATCATACGGGCATGGCATCAGAACATACTATCAGACAGGATTTACTTGGGAGAGGCTCCCAGGATTGAGAAGAGGAGGGATTGAAAGAAACAGAGGAGGATTCCAAACCCTCAAATATCAATGTCAAACAACTACTGGTTTGTGCATCCTTCTCCCTCTGCTTGATTTGCAAAGAGGTACCAAGATTCTCCCAAGCCCCATTCCATTATAGAAGTCCTTACCACTCCAACATCTTTGTTGGTGTTGATTTTTTTTTTACCTTTCTTACAAATAAGCAGAGGTCCTATCAGCCCAGAGTTGAAGTCCTGTGTCAGATTTTCATAGGAGTAATAGATGTGTGTGAGGCATGGAGGGTCATCATGGGTGGGCCCACTGTCCTCAGCGATGTGCCACTCATAGGTATATTCTTGGCCTGGAGCTACAGCATCATCCATCTTCTCTGCAGGGAATGTGTGGTCAGAGTAAGAAGCACCTGGAGAAGTAAAAGCTGTGAAAACATCTGGACAGTTTCTGAGGGCTGCTTTTTCATCACTCTTAAATCTGGGGAACATAAGATATCCATAGAGATATAAATGCTTTTCTATAGGGAACCTTCATTATTTGGAAAGATTCACATATATCCATTTCTATGTCTATGTTATTATAAAGGCTTTGAGTCCATTGAAATCTGAAGTGAACAAGAAATGTTACTAGTACACTAATTAAGGTTTAGCAAGTTAATTTCCCATGGTATCTAAATAATTATTATTTAAATATGATCAGAGAACTGATTCACCTTTCATCAGAAAATCATCTCAGAATAAGAGAATGGGTTATATTTTCTCTACGGTAGTTCACAAGCCACACATACTTAACCGCCCGTTTAGCATGGGATGTAAGTACACTCAGAGCTAACATCTATTGCCAAGCTTCCTCTTTTTTTAGCTTGAGGAAGATTAGCCCTGAGCTAACATCCATGCCAAGCTTCCTCTATGTTGTATGTGGGAAATTGAGTATACGTAAAAGTGTTAATGGTGGGTCTTTTGGTACACAAAGGACCAAAGTAAGACATCTGAACTTCAAAGGGTAGACACGTTAGCTCAGGGCGGATCTTCCTCAGTCAAAAAATAATAAATAAATAAATAAATAAACAAGTAAGTAAATAAATAAAACCTGGAGATCTGGTGATGCTGGACCAAATTCCTGCATAAAATTTGGCTGGACCTGAGTCCTGGCTGCCCCATTCAGATAGGACACTAGTTCTCTGATCACTGTCCCTATTGGATTCATTTTTTCACTGTGACCCTTCTGGCTGCTGTAGACATCTGACTCTGTGACCCTTGTGCTAGTGAAAAGCTTAACACTGAACTCTGTTGCATCTTTTCTTGTACCCAAAAGATAGTTTGACACTGAAAACAATATTTACTACAGGCTGAACTTGCACTCTGTTGATAAAAAGGATTTGAGTGTTAAAATGATCAGGAGCTGAGAAATGTTAAAATCTTAAATAACTTCCTGTGAGAAATAATATTATTCCATTCTAAATCAAAAAGAAAAAAAGAGTTTATGAGGAAGAGTCTCTGCAAATAAGTAGAAAGGATTATCTCTGGAAAGTTACAAAATAGCTTTGGTAGCAAAGCACAAACAGGACTGATAAGGAGAGTTGCCCTCTCAGGTCAAACCTTGTCTATTAACTGGAACTTACATGGCAAGTTGATGACTAGAGCTACCTTGAATCAAGCATGCTGGCACTTATTCAATGCCTCATGCTTCGTAGCCTCATGAAGTTTTCTAACTATGATCCTATGGTCCTGTGATGTTTCTGGATGTGATGCTTCTGTTCCAACTGTTAAAATATCACAGGTGATTCCTACAGTAGAAGAGACACTCTTTCCATTGCCTTCACAAGCTCTCAAAAGGGCAAAGCATGATATTCTTTATAGGGTAAGAGATACTGTTTGAAATTCTGCCTCTTTTTTTTTTTGGATAAATATGTGCTCATCCTTCAGATATCAGCATAAATGTCAGCTTACTTATTCTCTAATCTCTAATTGTAATATATATACATATATCATATCAGATATTATATATATATATCACAATATGTAACAGCATTATATTCATATATATTACAGCATTAATCACAATTTATAATTAAATATTTGTGAGATTATGTGATTAATGATATATTCTTCTGCCAGATTGGAGGAGAAAGTACATGAGTTTGGGGGCCAGAATTGAAATTTCTTGTTTGTACTACTTGCTAACTGTGAATTCAGGAAAGTTTCTTAACTTTCCTTTTAGCCTCAATTTTCTCATTCATAAATTAAGATAATATAATCATTTTTCCAGTGATAATATTATCATTTTTGATGGGTTATGGAAAATATATGTAGAATGTCTGGCTCCTAACCAATGCTATGGCAGCCTGTGGTAATATACTTTAGTAATTTGGTTATTTCCTTTCCAAGCCATTTTACAATTGATATGGCCTCTTTCTGTTATGTCTTACTCCTAGTAAGATGTATCTTAAGTGTTCTTGAGTTCTCTTAACACATATGAGAAGGATTGAAGGTGGTGATGTATTTATTCTAAAGGTGGTAAAAACTCGTAATAAGATTAGGTAACTCACAATTACCAGCAAAATTAATAAATTTCAGAGCAAGGGGAAAATAATGCATATTCTCTACTTTCTAATCCAGTTCTGGGTCCCTCAGTTTAGTTCAGTTGTCATCATCGTCATCATCACCATCATCTACGTTCCAGGCTCTGTGCTGGCTGCCAGGGCACACACGTAAAGAAGGCATCCTGAGACCTTGAGGGGCTCACAGCCTGGTTAACAGTGGCATACATGCTGCTGCCCTGGTTGTGATGGATTTCACCTCTGAATTTCTTCTAAGGCCATTTCAGTGGAGAAGCCACCGTTAGAACACATTGTTCATCTGGAATGAGAACCCACCAATATAAATATCTGAGAATCACCTAAGAGGCTGGAACACTTGCTAGACATAGCAGTGTGACTGATTTTCTGATGATATCAAACTTATTTTTAAATGTTCAGGGTTTCAAATCCAGGTTTATTTGAACACATGGTAGTTTTTAAATATCCATCTAGTTAACCAAAGTAATTTACTGAGCGTTTCATACTCATTTGTTAGTTAAATATAAGATAAATTTCAAATAATTGAATGAATGATTTTAATTAAGTTTACTATGCTACTGAAAAGTGAATTATGGGCATCTCGAAACAAATAGTGAACAATATAGATTTGTACATGGGAATAGATACTCTAATTAGACTGAGTGAGGATTATTAATGAGATTGTTTGGGGATAATTTTATCAATGCTTTTATTCTTTTCACTTCAAAGTATTTTATTTTACCTATAGTCTAGAATAAAATAGGCATGTTGTCCCTTGGGTTTTGTAACCTACATAACACGAGGTGTGAAATATAAACAACTATTTAGAGGAAGCATTTATGAAATGCAATTTTGGTGAATCAGATTTTGACTTTGTAATCAAAATAAAAAGTTAAAATTCTTAACTGAAAAGAGGAGAAATGAACAGGAAAGACTATTGTGCTAAAGCACAAAAAGTCCTTGTTGAACTTCTTGCTAGAATATTCTTTCCACAAGGGTAGCGCTTTATTTTATATTCACTCCCTTCTGTTCACTTCCTGCTCAGTCCATAGTCAGCTTTGTAATTTGTTTACTCTTGTCATGAGGTACCAGTTATTTGCCAAAAGGCTCTCAGTGTTTATTTTTCAAATGTAGAATGGTGCGTACAAGCTTTGGGGCAGTGAAGTTACATAAAGAGCTGCTTCGGTCACCCATTAGGGTGCTTGTTCATGAAACCCTCCTTTGTTTCTTTTGTTTTTGAAGAGCCCTTTTCCTCTCCATTTAATAAACTTAGAGAATGCTTCAGTGTACCTTCAAAGGTTCAGAACATTCTTTTAGAAGTTATACTTGAGGCAACGGGCAAATTAGAATGCTGATGTTTTATAAAGAGCCTGGCTCCATTGCACAGGGCATGTCAGTCTCTTTCGAAGGGGAGTTCACATTTTTTAGATTTGTGAGAATTATTATATTAGCCATTACAGTTTGTTTCAGGTATTTATCATATACTTAAAGAAGTGTCTATATAAGGCCAAAATATTCAGATAAAATGTGAAAAATGTAATCACCCACATTATGTCAAGCATGGAATGTTTTGGAAAAACCTAGAAGACTAAGTTTTCATAGAAAGAATTTGGTGACACTTAGATACAAAGAACAATCTTTGGTGGAAATTTTATTTTTTTATTTTTTATTCAGAGAGTTGGCTTACCAGCCAACAGCTGGTAATATTATTAATTTTTTGGTATAGTATTCATAATGCAACTCACACACTTAAAATGTGAGAATATAAATCAAATAAAAGAATAAGATAGAGATTTACTCTGAAACAAACTTTTAAAGGTAATTGACCAGGGCTGGCCCCGTGGCGCAGTGGTTAAGGTCGCACGTTCCGCTTCGGCAGCCCAGGCTTCGCCAGTTTGGATCCCAGGTGCGGACATGGCACCGCTTGGCAAAAGCCATGTTGTGGTAGGCATCCCACATATAAAATAGAGGAAGATGGGCACGGATGTTAGCTCAGGGCCAGTCTTCCTCAGCAAAAAGAGGAGAATTGGCAGTAGTAAACTCAGCCTAATCTTCCTCAAAAAAAAAAAAAGGTGATTGACCCAAACAGTTTCAAGATCTGACTGAACAGCAAAATCTACTGAAAGATGCAGTATTACAACCAAAAGTTGAGTGCACGCCAGCTACAGGACTTCTGAAATTTAGCCTCAAAGTGAAACTCTTAGTGATAGAAAGTTTTAAAATGACTAGATACAGTTGCAGATATTTTATTCCTGGTTAAAAACATATTCCTATTAAATACGTTTATAAAGGAAATGTTCTTGTGAGGGTTTTTACAAATCACGATTTGTCCTTCCTGTCGAAGCCTTACTCACCCTTGTCCTATACATAACTGAGGTGTCTCTCAGGCACACCTGGGAAGGGGGTGCAACTGGGAGTAGTTTGGAAACACTGAGCTACAACTTGGCATTTATGTCAGATGCTGCCAATTTATGGATGAAAGGCCAGCATGAGACTTCCACAGTGAGGACAATAACATCTTTCCTGGCCAGAACTCAGATTTCCAACTATCTCCTAAGTATAGCATAGTTAAGAATTTTAAAAGCAACAAGGCTCTTGGGCAAACAAAAGAGATGTTACAAAATCCATGAATGGAAGCTCGGGGTCTTTACCTTAGGCAATACCATAGATGCTAACATAGGCCTTCATTTACAGTCATTTACCCTTAGACTGCACACAATTCTAACATTTGTGGGTATCTGTCAAATCTCACAGTAGATTGGAAGTAATGATTTAGAAAGGGATTAGCATTTTACTTCTCATCCTCTGTTTTAAAAGAGTCTGGGGAAGTATAACATTTAGAAAGATTTATATCCAAAGTGATTAAAAGAAAATATTTTAGACACTTAAGTAAACCTCACACTGGAAAATGTAATTATTCAAAATGACTCATTCCTTATGTCTGTAGATAACTGAGCTTTTCCACACAATTTTCGTTCATTTTGGTATTTAAATCCTACAGGAGAGTTTCATTTCATTCGAGTAGAAATAAAATGATCAGCACCATCCAGGGCCAAGGCCTTCATTCAATCTAAGCTTCTGGAAATAAAACTTAATACCTGCACTATAAATAGCTGTGAAATAACCAAAGCAACAATAGTTATCATTATTGAGTTCCAATTATATGCCAGGCAGTTCACATGTGTTATGACTAATCCTTGCGATAACCTTAGATGGGAGGAATTACTATCCCCATTTTATAGCTGTAAAAGCGAGGGTTAGTGGTAAAGAAAATTGCCCGAGTTTACTTAGGGTTCAAACCCAGGTCATTCTGGCTCTAAAGCCAGCATTCTTCCCATAGCTATCTTTTCCTTCTAGCTGATGAGAGTAGGTCTCCAAATCCTTGGTGGGGCTCAAGGATTAATTTCCAGATAAGGACTGCTGTCTGGGTTGGATCATTCACTAGTTAGATCAAGCAGCCACACAAGCGAGGATTGAGTCCTCTCTCAAGCTTATTGTATTGTCTCAACCTCCCACCGTCCATCTCTCTGAGATAAAGGAAAGTGGATTCTCACGTAGCTGACTCAGCATGACATGACGTTAGTTTATCTCCACTCCTGAAAAAATACCACTAACGAAAGAGGGAGGCTATGAGCTAGGGTGAGTGTCAGACGCGGAGAAGGAAAGGTTTTATTTTGACACAGAGGGCACAGTAAATGAACAGAAGGCATGTCTTTTACCGTGAAGGACACTCTTTATCTACTTAATAGATTTGAATCTTATTTCCAAGATAAAATTTGACTTTCATGACCAATCCATATTTACCTTTCTCAGATTCATGGGACCAGGGGCAATAATCAGGAGACTAATGGAAGTAGTGGGAGCATTTTAAACAATTGCTCATAAAAGGCTGCTGGCTGTGGGGGAGTGTAGGGACAAATAAACAGTGAAGGAAGGGGGATAATGTTGCAAGGTTCATTCCCTGTGCAAACAGCCCAACTGAAGGATAAAGTCCACAACACTTACCACCTCCCACATTTGAAATGGAATCTGCCTGTGACATTCAGAGGGCTCCCCACTCCTGCATGACGCTGCTGAATTCTGATGCAGTTGTCTGGAAGCCTCAGAAGCAGGTTAAGTGGTTGGTCACTATGTCACTATATGATTTTAGAAACAGAGGAAAGAGTCCTGTGTGTGCCACCTCACCCAGAGTCTTGCCAAATTGGCTCTTTAAGATGCCTGAAATTTCACAGTTAATGCTTCATTGTTTTTCCTCAAGCCAAAGATTAAGTGCTAATGCAAATACTCCTGGGGAGGGCAGTTCATTGACCTATTACTCACTTATACCTTAACTGGAATGAGTTTCACAGCAATTTACACATGAAATAATAAATGTAGAAGTCACTTTCTAATCTATAAATTGCCAGATAAATATTGAATTACTTGAACACATTTTAAAAAAATTTAATTGAGATATAGTTGACATATAACACTATAATTTGAACACGTTTGATTGAAGAATCGCCTGCACCATCATCTCAAATTTATCAAGTGCTTATTATATGCTAGACATTGCTCTAAGATTTCATGACAACAAACTATATGAGGTAGGTATGATTATTATCCTTATTTTATAGATAAGAAAGATGAGGCACAGAGATTAAGTAACTTTCCAAAAGTCACACAGCTAGTTAGTGTCTGAGCCAGGATTTGTACCAGGAAGTCTAGTTCCAGAACCTGCCCTGTAAACCACTCTCCTATGCGATTCCTCTCTTCAAAGCTATGATGGCTGGAACACATGGAAGAAAGAAGATTTGGAATCATGAAAGTTCTAAAGTTATTTTAAAATGTTGTTATACCAACATCTATTACAATATGTACACAATTTTCCTATATAAGTTCCTAACAGAACTCTACTCTGCTTATGGTGGGCTGAACATCAGCATAATGGAAATAACCAAAACAATATCAACAGCAGGTACTTACTATCCTGTGGCTGATGTGGTCAGTTTTATCACCACCATCTTCATGATCTGCACCATCATTGTCATCATTATCATCATCACTGTTGTCATCATTTATTGAGGGCTTACCAGGTTCCAGGACCCACGTTTAGCACACTCCCTAAATGATCTCATTTAATCCTCAAAGCAATCTTACAGAGTCGGTACAACCATTGCCATTTTATAGATGAGAAAACTGAGGCTCAGAAATGCTAAGGTCATAAAACCAGAAATGATACTGCTGGAATTTGAACCTAAGTGTGTCTTCAAAGCTTATGTTCTTCACTTCACTATGTCCAACATTTTAATACTACTTCTACTACCACCACCACCACAAAATACCACTTATTGAATCTTATCTATGTGCCAGGCTAGCCCTATGTCAGGCTAGTCCTACGTCACTATGTCAAACTATGCCTTGTGGGCCAAATCCAGCTAGTGCCTGTTTTTGTAAATAAAGTTTTATCGAGACACAGCCATGCTCGTTCATTTACATATTGTCTATGGCTGCTTTTGTGCTAAAAGGTAGAGTTGAGCTGTTGAACAGAGATGCCATGGTCCAAAAAGTCAAAAATATTTACGATCCAGCCCTTCACAGAAAAATTTGCTGACCCCTGCCATCTTACAATCTATGTATTATTGTTCTCATTTTACATATAAACAAATTGGAATTCAGAAAGATTAGGTTACTTGTTCATTCAACTGTTAAGGAACAAGAACATAGTGAAAGACTGAGGCCTAGATGCCTCCAGAGCTTTTACATTTTCCTCTCTAAAACTTACAAAGGCAATAATTTTTATAATCATCAGTTGCAGGAAGGGAGAGTTCTCTGACATGTGGTTAACAGTATGGTTTTAAACGTTTGACACTGGTGTTAAAGAGTTGTACATTTTCCCTTGTCAGAGGGATAGTAATTTCCTCTTACCTTCTGAGAATTTACTGTACTTAATTCCTTGAGGATGGATGCTTAAGGGCTTGTCTGCCTTATTCTTAAAGTGAACTTTCATGATGTCTCCAACTTCAGCATATAAAGTAGGCCCAAGAAGTCCTGTGGAACAAGGATTTAAAATATGTCTGTGTTCAGCATTACCAAAGACAGAGCTGCTAAGCAAGAAAAACACACAGAAAACCACACAAGAGACTGCCGTCGTTCCTCCTGGTCCTGAGGTCGACCTGCTGGTCTTCAATCTGGAAGGCTTTGCCAGCTCATCAACTCTACATTATGCACAGTCAGATAAGGACAGGAAGGTAGAAACACTTGGCTTGGGCCCAAAGCAAGTCAAGAGAGTAGGAGAAATAGTTCTGACCATGTCCATGCCATTCTGACCCACTGTCATTCCTTAGAGACTGCTGTCTTTGGTCAAGAAAAGAAAGATGTTCATTTTCAGTTACACAGGGTGATGTGGGGGTGGGGGGTGACTGGCTGGCTAGATCTCTCTGGGTGGGACACCTCAGAGACCTAAATGAAGCAAGGAAGCAAATCGCACCATTCTCTGGCCCTGAGGCAAGTTCAGAGGCCCTGAGGCAGGAGTGAGCCTGATGGATCCAAAGAATGGTAAGGAAAACAGTGTGGGCAGAGTGAGACAGATGAGGGTGAGGGCAGGTCACGTCAGGCTCTATGGGCCACGGTAAGGACTTTGGATTTCCTACCGAGTGAAATGGGAAATCGCTGGAGCTCTGTGCAACAGAGACATGGTCTGATATGTTTCACAAGTTCAACCTTAAAAAAAAATGAAAAATTTCATCCCAGCTGCTGTGCAGAGAATGGTCTGTATAGAGACAAGAGTGGAAGCAGGGGACCAGGTGGTATAGACATGAGACAACAGTATATTGGGCCAGTGTGTGTAGGAGTGAAGTAGTGAGGAGAAGTTGGATTCTGGACATTTTGAAGGTAGAGCCAGCAGGATTTACTGACAGCTTGGATGTGGCACTTGAGAGAGAGAAGTCAAGGATGACCCCGAGGTTTTTGATCTGGGTAAATAATGTTCTCAGTTACTTCAGTGGGGAACACAGCAAGGACAGCAGTTTAGGGATGCAGAAATCAAGAGCAAGGTTTCACTTACTACAGGCCCTGTGCGAGGTCCTGGGGCCATATGGCTAGATAAGACACCGTGCCTGTCCTCAAGGAGCTCACAAGCTAATGTGGAGATAGACATACGGTAGGAGCTGCTGCCGAGACATGGGCAAAGTGCTACATGGGCAGAGAGGGTGAAGGAGCAGTTCCGTCTGGGCAGCTAGGGAAAGAGTTGCTATCTGAGAGAGGGTTTCGAAGAATCGTATACTAGAATTTCACAAAGTGTAGCCCTTGGATTCTCTGCATCAGAATCACCCGGGTTCCAACTAGAAGGCAGATTTCCAAGTACCGTCTCAACCCCAACACTTCCAAGTCTCTGGAGGTGGAGGTGGGAATCTGCATTTTTAATATGTGCTCCTGAGTGATTCTGATGTCCTTTAAAGCTTGAGAACCTGTCACCAATAGCTCTTTCTCAGACAAGTGAAAGGAATTGACTGCTCTCACTTCCAAGCCATCCGTAAACTCTTGTGGGGTTGGCTTCTGCCCATTAGGAACCACAGGAGCAGGAGAAGGAAGCTACAGCAGTCACAGAGTTCAACCAGCATTCGTTTGCAGCGGCGATGATAATTAAAATAGGACCTCCACTCATTGTCCCCCTGAGTAGATCCGACCACTGTAAGTCCTTACGTTAATCCTCCCAACAAATCGTTAAGCTAGACATTAAGAGCCTCATTTTACAGATGAGGAAACTGAGCCTCAGAGAGTTTAAATGTCTTGCCCAATATTTTACAGCTAATTAGAGGCAGAGCCATGATTTAAACTTAAATCTATCTGACTCTAGATACTGCGCTTTTAACCACCTCTTTGTATTGCACCCCCACCTCATATTCATTCATTCATTCACCAAATATTGTGTGCCCACATTATCCTACATATCAGAATTGCAATAATGAGTATAATAGATGCAGTCCCTGCCTATAAAATAGTAGGAAAACCAGGTTTTAACAAATGCTCCCACAAATATTTAATTACAAACTGTTGTAAGTGAAGAGCATTTGATTAGTCTAATCTTGGAGGCAGGGAGGGGATCAGGGTTGGGAAATGCTTCCCTGAGGAAGGGATGCTTTAACTGACGTCCAAAGGCAAAGAGGCAAAGGGATGGGCAAGGGCATTCCAGGGAGTGGAAATAGCATGCGCAAAGGTCCTGGGGTGCCAGAAAACTTGGCCTATTCAGAGATCTGACAAATGGCCACAGGGTTGTGAAACTGAAGGCATGATCAGAGGCCCAGTCATGCAGGGCCTTGTAGACCTCTTAGAGTTTGCCTTTAACCTAAGAGTATCTAGAAACCATTAAAGAATTTTAGCAGTGGTGCAACATGGACCAGATTTTGGTTTTTAAATCTCTGGCTGCGTTTGTGGAGGATGATATGGGGAGAAACCAGAGTGGCTGCTGAGAGAACAGATAGAAGGCTCCAGGAGAGAGATGTTGGTGACTTAGTTTAAGGTCGTGGCAGTGGAGATGTTGCGGAGAGAACATATTAGGGAGTTATTTAAGAGATCAAATTGTCAGGACTTGATGGATTGGATATGAGGTGGAGGGTGAGGGAGGTCAAGTTGCCATGGATGGCAGGTAAGGGTCTGGTGGGGAGGCTGGGTGGATGAGAGTACCATTCTCTGAAACGGAGGACACCGTGGGAGGGTTTTGTTTGATGGGTGTGGTAGACACCCAAGGTGTCTATGTCCCCAATTCTCGGGATCTGTGAATATGCTACCTTATATGGCAAAAGGGACTCTGCAGGTGTGATTAAGGAGATTGAGTTTCCTGGATTATCCAGGTGGGCCCAATGTAATCACAAGGGTCCTTATTACAGGGATGCAGGAGAATCTGAGTTAGCTATTGGAAGATGCTACCCTGCTGGCATTGAAGATGGAGGAAGGGGCCATGAGGCCATGAATGCAGGTGGCTTCTAGTAACTGAAAAGGTAAGAAAATTATTCTCCCCTAGAGCTTCCAGGAGGAACAGAGCTCTGTCAACACCTTGATTTTAACCCAGAGAAATTCATTTTGGACTTCTGTCTTCAAGAGCTATAAGGTAATAAATTTGTGTTGTTTTAAGCTGCTAAGTCTGTGGCAATTTGTTGCAGCAGCGATAGGAAACTATTTTCCTATGAGCAATGGGAAATAGATCGCTGAGACAGAGATCCTATCTTCCCCAACTCCTATCTTTCCATCCACTGTTGTCCTATTTCTTTCACTGAACTCCCAGGCCTAGAGCTGATACTGATCTGTGCCTCCAGGTTTTTGTTTGTTTGTTTTTATGTTAGCTCTGCACAGGACCATGGAAGTCACAGAGTTCACTCCTCATTTTAGAGATGGTTACAAAGCCTGGGAAGTGGAGTGGGGAGGGTGGCTTGCCCAAGATCAGTCAGTGATTGGGTGGCATTGCTGGGACTAGAACTCAGGTCTATGGAGTCCTGAACCAAAGCTTTCACTACCACCTCCTGCAGGGCATGTTCAGACCCCCCACTTTCCTGGAATAGTCCCAATGTCTACACCATTTTTGACTCCTGACCACATCTGACTCCACTGGCTGACCCCTTTCTTTTCGCTGCTGCCTGAGGTCCCAGCTCCCGGACAGAAGCCCCAACTGGCTGCTCCCACCTGCCTGGGATGCCCATGAGCCCAACAGGGACCTGACTGTGCTGTCATGTTGTGCACTGTACTTTGTTGCCATGGTTGCCTTGCTTGGTTGATTTGTTTGTTGGCATCACATGGCTGCAAATGCCAGATGCCCAGAATAAGTCTAAGTTATTTAACCTAATAAGATCTCTTACTGCAATGAATGGTTTGGAGTGTTTCTTTAGCCTCCCTTTTTACTTCTCCAGAATTAAAGCAAAACAAAAGGATGGTTCCATAAATGCAAACCAAATACCTTCATGCATGTAGACAAAGGCACGGTTGAATGCTGTTGGAGCTGCTGTTTAGTTCCTCCAGCAGCCAGATGGCCTTGACCTTTCCCACCCTCTCCTCAGTGCCCAAAGCCGAACTGGGGGAAGGAGTGGCCTATCTTGCGGTCCCAGGAAGGTAGCAGCACAGCAAGTACCCAATTTCATGCAGTTTGGGAGTTGAAAAGGACTGCAGGAGGCAGTTAATCCAATCCCTGCTCGCAGGTGAATAAGGCATTACAGATCACAAAGAAGCCCATTGTGGCAGCTAGTTTAAAACCCCTTCAGGGACAAACATTTCATAATCTTCCTTGAAGAGATGCAGGGACTCAAAACCAGCCATTTTAAAGTGCAAGACAGGCTTCCTGAAAATGAGCCCGGCCCCTCTGCCTGTCCACATGTCCACAGACCTCAATGGACAGTTGTCTTCAGACCTCCAGTCCTGCAGCCCAGCCTCTGGGCTCATGCTGCAGAAGCGGGGCACATGACTTGTTCAGGGCTCAGCTAGAATCATACCCACAGATGGATGGAGCAGGAAGTAGAGGAAAGGTACAAATGACACAGAACTAACCCAGCAATGGAGAGGGTCACAAAGTCAAGGGCAGTGCTCAAATCCAGATCTCATTCAAAATCAGAGGCTTCTCCTTTACACCAGGTTTGCCTCCTTGTATCAACTACTATAGGGGGTACAAAGATGAATAAGATACCACCCTGGGCCTCCAGATATCACAGTTAAGCAACTTTGGGATTTTAGGAAGAGGCTTCATCAAAATGGATGCTAACGTGCCTCAGAGTTCACATAAAACAGATATGTTATGAGATACACTGGGGTTAACAGAAAGGTGATGTTTTAAGTGCATAGGGCTTAAACATAAATCCACTATCAACCTTAGTTTTAATTAATGAGGCTGAATCAGGAAACCACTCCAAAAGTTAATTGTCTCAAAGGATTTAGATCTTAGTACTCTCCTCTTCAAAAATTAGCAATGCCTCCTTATTGCTTAAAAGACAGTCTCCAGCCTAGCACTGGTCCTTTCCATCACTTATGGTGCTCAGCACGATGACTTACACAGCACAGATGTTCAAATTCAGTTAATTCAGTTTGCAAAAGCCACAAAAGGCAGGGCTCTAATTACCTGCCCAATTCCTCTTTTCCTAAGCCTAATAAATATGTTTCCCAGGTCATTTTCCCTTCACCCACCTACAAGTTAATTTAATTAAATAGTTCTTAAGTATCTATAGTATACGCTAAGCTTGGAGCTGGAGTTATGAAAATGACTAGACACTGTGACAGAGGACAGGAGATCCTTTAACTTCCTGCCTACAACTACAAACTTAGTTTTATTAGTAACCTGACTGCCCGACCCTCAGTGAAGGTACTATCTCTTCTAACAGGCTGATCCATGCCAAGCTTTGACTCCCATCACTTCCTGTTTTTTCTAAGTCTGGCTCCATCAGTTATTCTCTCTCAGATGTCTTCATCCTCTCCTTTTCTATTGGATTCTTCTCTTGAGCACTTAGATATTTTTAAGTCAGTGTATTCCTTTTTTATAAAACTTCAAAACATCCTTAAACCTTTCATCTTTTCCAGGACTAGCCTGTCTCTCCTCCCATTTGGAGCCAAGTTTCAGGAAAGAGTTATCTCTAAGTTCCTCCTGCTTCCATGTCCTCATCTTCCATTTACTTTCATTTCACTTCCATTCACCAGGGGAAGTGACGCAAGGGAAACCAGCTAAAGAGAGAGTTTCAAGAAGGGGGAGCATTAGATGTCTATAATATCAAGTGGGGAAAGAACTGGAAAGAAACCATGGGCTCTGGCAGCTTAGAGGTCCTGGGTACCCTTTTCTGAGAGTGATTTTAGTGGACTTGCATCAGAGTGGATTAGGGAGGGACTGTATGGAGAGGAAACAATATAGTAAGAATGAAATGGACTACTCATATAGGAAATTGGCAGTGACGGAAAAGAGAAAAAAGGGAAAGGCAGACAGAGTCAAGGGGAGATTTTTATTTAGAAGGGGGTTAACCTGAACATAGTTTTGTTTTGTTTTATGTTGATTTTTGACTGAAGGAAAGGCTGTAGTCAAGGGAAGGTTAAAGCTAAAGGGAGATCAGAGGAGGGAGGAGAACTGATGAATAACAGGCAGAAGGATGAGTCCAAGAAAGATGACGGGTCTACACCCGGTCTGGGGGAAGGATGAGTGAATTATTGACCAGCGGACCCAATTAAAGGAAATTCTCTCTTAATGGCCTCTATCCTTCTTGTGAAATACGGTCTGGCATTTAAGATCTCAGAAGTCCATCCAACCTACTTTCCTGGACTAAAGAAGAGATGAGGAAGAAAAGAGATTTTCTTTAAAAATGATGGCTATTGTGTACATCACACTAAATAAAACAGGAGAAGAGATAGGAAAGATAGAAGCAAAAGAATCAGCCATATATAGTTCCTTTGAATGAGTCTAGGGAGGCGGTCGGAAGCAGAAGATCATGTGCTAAGGCTCATCTGCACTCATTAAACTAGACCATAAGCTTCAGGGAGATGGGGTATGAGCCTGTCTTGTCCACCGTGGCATCCACAGTGCCTAGTTCAATGCCCAGCCCATAGCAGGTGCTCAATCATAGTTTGTTAGATGAATGAATAAAAATTCAAAGACTTAAAAGTTTTTCTGAGCTCTTTGATCAAGGTTAAAAACAGCTGGCATCATGGGTACGTGACCGGGGCAATTGCACAGGGCCCAGTGCTCAGCAGTGTCCCCTACTTGGCTTAATGCTTTGGTGCCACTGTTTTGAAACGCTCAATAATATGAAAAAGGGGCCTTACAAATTATTTAGCCTGTACTGGTTAAAAACAACAAAAACATGCATTTCTATAAAATATCACTAAATGGATATTTTAGATACATATGAATGTCAAATATTTATAGACAGTTATCTTTAAAATTAATAAACATATTTTAGGCTTACCTGAAGTTCTAGATCGTGGCTTTTCTTTCTTAAAATATGCTTCATACTCTCTATAGACAATTTTCTTAAAGGAAGTTGCAAAAGGATTCAAACTGGAAATAAAACACCAAAACTAATTAGACATATGTGACGTCCACTTCTCACATTGCAAAACAAGGATAGCTCTCTCATGTGCTCAGAGTTGTAGTAGGAATAACAGTATTTTTAATTGCATTTCAGAAACTGTAGGTTTTATAAATATAGACATTAGGTGAAGTTAATAAAATAACTATTGGTCTCTTCAAGAATATTCTATTGTGGGGTCGGCCCCGTGCTGTAGCGGTTAAGTTCGCACACTCTGCTTTGGTGGCCTCGGGTTCATGGGTTTGGATCCTGGGCACAGACCTAGCACCGCTCATTAAGCCACACTGTGGCAGCATTGCACATAAAATAGAGGAAGATTGGCACAGGTGTTAGCTCGATGACAATCTTCCTCAAGCAAAAAGAGGAAGATTGGCAACAGGTGTTAGCTCAGGGCCAATCTTCCTCACAAAAAAGGAGAATATTCTATTGTGATAACCATTCTTTCACAAATTTTGGCTGCCTTAATCCTATGACTCAGAATCAATTTCATAAAAAAGAACCCAAGATCGTAGTGTGATCCCAAATTTTAGGCTTAGATTTTAAATGATAAAGATATGACCAAGTCCTTTATGAATAAATATGTGAGCTGTTTTTCAACTCATCAAAGAAATACAGTTTTACGCTACTGGGGAACATTGTAAAGAACTGTTGATTTGGTGGACCCTATTTCTAGTTGAAAAATTAGGGATGGCTAATAGAGTAAAAAGCCCTGGGATTCGTATTGGAAACAAACGAACAACTGAAAAACTGTGTCTTGGAAAGTTTAAGTAACTTGTCTGAGGAGCAACAGTTGATAAACGTCAGAGCCAAGACTCATGAAGGTGAAACTACTCTTTTCATAGTAAAGAATTCAGAGGGAGGGAGGCAGGGAGAATAAATACTGGGACAATTTCCTGCCTTTTTCTTCTGTCTCTAAAGATGGGCACATCGTTCCTATCTTCATCTTACGCTCAAAGATAGAGGTAAAGAGAAGAGAACTGGAGAAAATTTCTTACAGATTCTAAACCAGTTGACCGGATTGGCTTTGTTATGTGTCCTAATCCAGAGAGAGTGGCCCAACCACAATCAGGGCATAACGGAGTGGCAGTCGAGCCACATTTGCTGTGATTTCCGTATTGCACGGTGGCAGAGAGAACTGGGTGTGGATTCCGAGGGTCTGAGTCTGAATCCTGTGTCTGCCCCTTATTAACTATACACAGTAGCTCTGAAAAGTTTACTTAACCCATTTGTGCCTCAGTTTTCTCAATTGTGAGACGGGAATGACAGCTGAATCTCCCTCAGAGAATTGTAACGAGTACTAAATGTTGAAACCTGAAGGGGCTTAGAGCTGGCACACTGTAAACATTCAATGCCTGTTAGCTAGTAATATTTTATAACTGTAGTAAGAGTTGGGTTTGAGCCATCAGGTTTTCCCAGAAAGTGGAAAAATCTGTCACTGTAGTAACCCTCGTAATTTTTAAAATGTGGGCCACAAGAACTGTGTTACTATTTATGGGCAGAATTAAATGAGACAGGAGGAAGTAATTTTTGGAATGGCTAGCTATTGAAGGTATTGAGTTCTCAGTCACTGGAAGCATTCAAGTAGAAAGTACACAACCACTTGGTAGGGGAACTGGTGCTTAGGGTGTGGGGAAAGTAGGAGGATAAAACATGGAAGTTGAAAAGGAATTAAATGACTTAGAGTTGTTAGAGGCCAAGAATCCTATATGCTAGTTTTTGTCCCTAATGTGAAAGTCCATTTTTATTTATTTTTTTCAGTATAATTGAAAAGTAACCCCCTTTCTTCACCCCAGATTTTTTTTTTTATTAATGTTATGATAGATTACAACCTTGTGAGATTTCAGTTGTACATTTTTGTTAGTCATGTTGTGGGTACACCACTTCCCCCTTTGTGCCCTCCCCCCACCCCCCCTTTTCCCTGGTAACCACCGATCAGATCTCCTTGTCAATATACTAACTTCCACCTATGAGTGGAGTCATATAGAGTTCGTCTTTCTCTGACTGGCTTATTTCACTTAACATAATACCCTCGAGGTCCATCCACGTTGCTGCGAATGGGCCAATTTTGTCTTTTTTATGGCTGAGTAGTATTCCATTCTGTATATATACCATATCTTCTTTATCCAATCATCAGTTTCTGGGCATGTAGGTTGGTTCCACGTCTTGGCTATTGTAAATAATGCTGCGATGAACATAGGGGTGCAAGGGACTCTTGGGATTTCTGATTTCAGGTTCTTAGGATAGATACCCAGTAATGGGATGGCTGGGTCATAGGGTATTTCTATTTTTAACTTTTTGAGAAATCTCCATACTGTTTTCCATAGTGGCTGTACCAGTTTGCCTTCCCACCAACAGTGTATGAGGGTTCCTTTTTCTCCACAACCTCTCCAACATTTGTCGCTCTTGGTTTTGGATGTTTTTACCAATCTAACGGTTCACCCCAGATTTTTAAATATAGACGGAATATGGATGATGGTATAAAATATTTACTAAGAAAAGTCAATCTGTTATGTGGAATAATTTCAAGAGAGGTGTGTTACCTGACATCTTTCGCTAGTGTATACTGTTTGCACATACTGAGCATCTCTATTTTGAATTGAACAATTGATTGGTTATTGGGCAACAAGCTGTCAGAAGAGAAAGTTAAAGATACCATGAATTCAAACAATATACGTGATGAATTTTCCATTTATGAGGACTGTTTAAAGATGACTTATTCATAATAAAAATCACATAAAACTAGAACCCTGGTGGGAAAATATATATGCACTTTTTTCGATATCTGTTACTACATACATATAAGTGATTGAGTAAGTTTCCTTAGGGAAATTTTCAAAAGCATTCACCTCAGACCTGGAGCAAGAACAATAGATATATTTTACCTCTAAAAGGCATGTCCTGCTAATATTGATGAAATAAGTGGAAAGATCTCTTCTTTGTGCTAAAGTACACTTTGGCCAAGGATGGACTTGTAATGTTGATTTCCTTAAAGTGAGTGTCATTTAGCTCTAGGTGTGGTTCAATTTAGAACAAGTTCTTAGTTTAAACAGCCAGATACACGTTAGGCTTTTCATATGAAAGGACTAGAGAGAAATGATATGATTTGAGGTTCAAAAATATTGACAGTTGGTCTAGATTATCATTTTGCAGTTTTGACTCAATAATTGATACCAGAGGAATGAGTCTTCTCAGAATCCTGGAAACTCAGCCAGAATGAGAGGATGGGATGACCAATCGTGGCTCCCTATGGACTCACCATGGGAATCAGGCTTTTGCCCCACGTGGTTCTACCTCCAGTATTCTGCTTATTATTTTCAGCATTAACTACAGAAGGAAAAACAAACTCCCAACACAAGCAAAACATGCCACAGGAAAAACAGCAACCAAGTTAGTGTTCTACCCTTGAGTAGGAAAGATTAATATTGGAAAGACTGCTGTTTTCTTTGAGCTTTTAGTTAATGGCAGTTCTCTAAGGGTATGAGTGTGACCTAGATGATCACCTTGAAATGCAATATTTAAAATGATTTTTTTTAAAAAGAGGGATTTCTTATGATTACAAGACCAAAAGACTCTTAAAATATTATATTATTTCTTGGCTGACCACTTTGGTTTTGTAATTGTAAAAGAGGAACACATCTTTCACAATCATTTAAACTGTGATGTTAAGTAAAAAATTAAATAAAATTGAGTCACACTAAGAAGTTTACCATTAAAACAAATAAAATTATAACTAACTGGAAATACTGAGTAGATTCTATGATTTGTTTAATTTCTGGGAAGTCTTATTTTTCAACCTTTCAATTAGGAAAAATAGTTTGCAACTCAAAGATAAAGTTTTATTATTTAAACCTCTTCTTAGTTGCATATGCCTTTTAATAGTGACCCTACCAAAATAGACAGAGTAGACCATAGCCCCGGGAATGATTCAGAATGGGAGAAAAATGAAGAGTCACATGGAGCAGGAAAAAGGTGAAAGAACAAAAATGTTGCATTTTTTTGGACTGATGATGTTTTAAAGTCATTTATATGAAAACAACAAAATTACGGCAATTGTTATTAAACAATCTGCTTATAATAAAGTATAAGGGGATATTTTTAGTTTTAGAAGATGAAACTATGTAGAGAATGAAATAAATAATACGTAACTAGAAGTTCCACAAAAATACTGGAAAAATCCAAAACAGGAGTTTGCAGGAAGGGCTAATAAGGGGGTTAGTGCCTAGTGCTTTTGAACTAATCAATTTTTAAACCGACAATCAATCATGCTAACAAAACTGTATTAACAACAAACTGTTGAAAGCCTCATCTAGCCAATCAAACTGAATATGGTCTATATCCTCAGAATGATAATCTGTATTATTGGAGGTAAAATAGCATCCACCAAGTTTATTTCAGTCATTATACTCTCCTATTAATTATGTTTACTTACCTTAAGTAAAAAACAAAAACACCATGGAATTGCAAAGGGAACACTCCCTAAAGGAAACAGATTATCCTCCCTAGAGAAGCCCACCCGGACGCCACACCTGCCTCACCTCGGGCCTGTGGGCTCTGGGTGGTAGTTCCAGCTGATGCCCTGAGCAGCCACGTAGAACTGCCTTAGCCGCGCTGCTTCGGCCCCTGGGCTCCCCCAGCCTGCACAGCTGGTGCCCAGAACCACCAGGACCCAGAGGCGCGCGCAGCCTGGGAACATGGTTCCGCTCCAGCTCCTGCCCGCCGCCGCCACCCCAGGACCCGGGCAGCCGCCTCAGCCACACGTTGTGCCCGCGCCGCCGGCGAGTCTGCTGTCCCTGCTGCAGTGAGCCCCGGAGGCTGCGGGTGGCAGTGTCCTCCTTCCCTTCGGCTCCCCCAGTCGCTGCAGTGGCAGCAGCAGCCTCGGGCTGTCCCCACCTCCTGGGGCCTTTCCAGGCAGGGGTTGGCTAGGTCACTGCCCCAAGTGACCAGAGGTATTAGGGAGAGCAGCCAGAGAAGTGACTGTTTTATTACAGGTGAAGAAAGGGCAGAGATCAGAGGCTCTAGCAGGTGGGACAATGCCCAGGGATTCAGGAGCCAAGGGCGTGTTTTCCTGCATTTCTGCCCTTGGAACACCGGTAGCTGCTCACCACCCACCGTAAAACCTGCCTGCAGCGAAGTTCACACTTGCTAGACCCTCTGCAATTCCCAGTGCAGTGGGACCCAGTACCCTCCCAGCTCACTCTGCTTCCAATCTCAGGAAAGGGTACTATGCCCTGTTACTGGGCACAGAAGTATTGTATTTTCAGGTGGTGAAGAAGCAAGGGGATGAGCACATGAACCAGGCGGCTGGCCTGGACCACTTTACTGACTTCTACCTCTGCATGGCTCTGTCTTGATAAGGGCCTGTGGTCAGCTAAGGCAGCAGCAGAGCAGAGGGCTTGAAGAGCTTGGCTGAAAGGATCAGTACACCAGATTCCAATCCCACCTACTAGCTGCATTATCTTGGATAAATTACTCAACCTCTCTGGAGCTCAGTTTTGACATCTGCAAAATAGGGATGACAATAATAGTTTTCCTTGATAGGGTTGTTGGGAGAATGAAAGGATACTGTCAAGTGTGTAATTCCTAGCAGGTGGAAAGCACATAGCACATGTTTATTACAATGACTGCATTTTTCCTGCCTCCAGGGCCCCTTGTATTTCTCAGAGGATCTGGCTGTTTCACACTTCCTTAAGATCTTATTTTGCTGTTGATAGAGAATCTGAGAATTATCTTGTTTGAAGCATCATGATGACTTGTCCTGGGTTCCCTGAAACTGCATGCCTAAAAGCTTCTGTCTTGTAATTCGTGGGAATAAATTCACAATTTTCTGTCTTTGCTCCTTTGTTGATATTATTCTATCAACTTAGAATGCTTATTCTCTTTCTCTTTGCTATTCACTCTTTAAAGTCCGACCAGGGTTCCAGGTTTTCCTTGATTCTGGGCTCAAATTGACTTTTCCATTTTATGAACTCCTATAACACTAAAAAAATATGCTCATCTTGATTACCTTCTATCACTTTGTGTGGGTGTCTATTGTCTCCCCAACTAGATTATAAACCATTCAAGAGCAGGAATAATGCCTTACACTTCTGTATCTACAATATCAGTGGTTCCCAAAGCTGGTAAACCATCAGAATTTCTAGGGGAACTTTTAACAAAATGCAGATTCTGACTCAGAAGACAGGGCTGATAACCATTGTCCTATAATACCAAGCCTAGGGACTGGCAGAAAATAAGCAGTCAGAGATTCTATGACAGTGTATCAGAGAAACTTTTTTAAAGCACTGTGTCCCTAAATCCCAGGGTTACTACCGAAATTCTTGTAACCTTTAGTTAGACTGTTTTGCCATTTCATTTTGCTGTTAACTTACGTGTCATTCAGTCTGCATGATGTGTTCATTGCCTCTCATTTCATGGAGACAAGACAACTTTATTTTTTGCATCAGTTCGAGATGACCGCTTATAACTTTCAACGACCTATTTATTAATACGTGATTAAAAGAACATGCACAACACCTCTGTGCTTCCCTGTAGAACATTCAGGTGATGAGGAGTTTTTCTGCTTCTCTGATTTTCTCTTTGTGGGGGGTAGGATGATATAAATTTGCTGACTGAAGGGTCAAGCTGTAATTGGGACAACCATAATTGTGCATTACATTGATGGCAAACAAAGACTTTATTAAACAAAATATCAAATGGAAGAACATGGCATTTGGGGAGAATCCTTTTAATTACACAAATTACACATTTGAATATTGGTCTTTGAGTCCTTAGGAGAGAGTGACTGGTAGAGGGAGGGTCTGCGGTGATGTGTGCCTTCCTGTCTTGATTCCTGATCGTCTGCAGCCTCTGGTACCATCCAGAGGCTTCTCTGGAAGGCTTGTAGCAGAGGCCTAACAAGCTTCATAAGCAGCAACCACCGAAGACCCCAGAAGTCCTTGCGGGAATTCCTTCAAGTCAAAGACACCGCCTGCCTTCCAACAAAGTAGAGGCATTTTATTCCCCCCCAGTCTGGTCTTTGGTGAGTCAGACGCTCCAGTCTCTGGCTAATTGGTATTTCCAGTGACAGCCAGGGCAAAGCCCACAGACCACTGCAGAAACATCCAGTCCTGGCGTCTGAGCCTTATGTTGGAGGAAGAGGAGAGGTGGAACAGGAAGGGATGGTGGGTGGAGAGTTTGGGCTTGTGGTACAATCCTTCTGCTCTGGTTCAGAGCTAATCGAAAGGAAATTCCATGTCTTTTATTCACAAGTATTTACAGAAAACTGCAGCAATTACACTGCAGTTAAAATCAAGTCTAGTAGGAAAGCTGGTACTCAAAAATAGAATCCTGTGGAAGTTGATTGAGGTGACCACTCAAAGGACAGTTTCTGAAAATGAGACAAAAAAATTAAAATAATTATTTTTTCCTTAAAGAAAAAAAGAAAGCTCCCATCATATCTATCTCCTGAGGCTCAACATAATCTCTTTCTAGAATCCAGATGTTCTGCCATCTACACTATTCTTCTTAGGAAACTCAACTATTCACTGAGCTTTTTGGGAGAGAGGAGGTGTCAGATTATTTTTGTTTTCCCAGCAGATCACATAAGAGATTGGCTCCATAAAAGACTGTAAAATTTTTCCAGCAGCCATGACTTCCAGTTATCAAGCCAGGCTACAGTGTCAATACCACCTAGCAGCCATTGATGGGAATGTCATACAACCTGAAATAAGTTATGTCTTACTAGAACATTTCTATCCTAGAGGAAATGGACATCCTTATATGAACTCACATTCTATTGTCACTCCACTGCCATACCTGTCCCTTACTGCCAACACGATTCCCTTCATGGCCTGAAAATTTAATACATGCTTAAAATTTAACCTATAATTGTATAAAGACAAGTGAAGGTTTATATTCTTCCTCTTTCTTTTACTGTTGTATTTCTTTCAAAAATATCTTCATAGGTAACTTACTTTAAGAGCTTGGGTCAAATGCAGCATTTGTGAAAACTCCATATGTTCCTAGGTCGCTAAAAAAAGAAACACAAGGATGATCTGTCACATGATGCTTAATTCTTGACCACAGTCCAGCACAGAGTATTCTCCAGAGACCATGGATTACCACATCCCACCCCTGGAATTCTGCTTTAAAAGGAAGAGAAAAATAAATGCCAAAGTGATGAGATCCCACTTAACAGCTCTGGGTAATTTGCAGTGCATTTTACACCATGTTGTTATTGTTACTACTTTAGGTACTGAATACCCGCTCCGCCCGCTCAGGGGCTGCAGCTTCTTCCTGATGAGAGGAAATCCTTACAGAGTTCCCAGCCTTGATATTTGGTCATCTGGCAATAGTTTTCAGAAAATGGTAGTACTGCCCCCTAGAGGCTTTTAAAATTTTTCGTAATGATCAAGAGTTCTAACCGCATTGAGTGGGTAGGAGCCAGGGGTGCTGGACATCCTGAGAGGCATGGACACCAAGGGATTGTCCTACACCCCACACAACTCTAGAATATCTACTCAATATTCATGCAGGTGAAAAATCTCTGAGCTTGGCACTTAACTGCTTAGATATAAATATTAAATATTTGTTTGCATCTTTAAAAATGCAATTGCCATATGAATTGAGGGAAGATTAGAACCAATTTTACAACTCTTCACCAGAGTCATTTATTATGAAAAACCAGGTTGGTGTTGGCACCACCTCTGATGCCGTTTGAGTCGCTAATGCCATATTCTAGCCGTAGGCCTTTATGGCCGTTGCCTTCAGATTCCCTCCAAAGGTGAAGCCTCTGCCAGCTCTGCTGATGTTGCATCCCAGGCTTAGCATGTCATTTCTGTTGGAAATCACTTTCTCTTTTATTTCTCCCTTATGTTATAATTGAGGCATTCATTGATTTTTTAAAAACATGTGCAGTTAGGATATATTGTCTGTATATTTTACCTCACAATAGTAAAGGGGGCATTGCAAAAGATTTGTTGCAAAAAGGGGGTGTTGTGTGTAATCATTCTGACATATTGTTGTAAATTAAAAAGTCAAACTAGAAAAATGTACTCAATCATAAAACATTTCCATCTTACCTTTGAGCAGTCAAGGGACTTTTCCCATCATCTGAAATAAGCAAGAAGACACAAATGATTGGTTTAAAAGAAAAAAAAAATGAGATGAAGGATAAAGGTCATCATTTCTGTGACAGCAATTATTGGGGAAAGTCGGTGACTCATTTTTCAGATGGCTCATTATAAGGGGTGTATTGGGAACAGTCTGCCCCTGAGACGGAGGACCTGTTTTAGGCTAAAATAAACAGTTGACAATACTTAACTCCAGAGTCCTCTCACCTTCCTCCTCTTCTCTTTCAGTAAAAACTTCCCCTCATGTCTGGTCCCTGACTTCAGCCTCTTGACTATTTTTGGTTGTTGTTGTTGTTGTTGAGATCATCGGTTCTCAAAACCCATTTCTTTGGCACTTGAGGCTCCTATCATGGCATCGTGTGTCACACTCTCCCAGCCATCAGCTGGGCAAGCTGATAGCACAAACAAATCCATAGCAACATAACAGTGGATGTCTTCCCTCCTGGTAATATGCAATCAGGGGCCTCCAGTCTTAATCCAAACAATGGACTCTGATAGTGGAAACTTTAAAACATACCTATCCCATAGGTAGATAAAAGGGGAAAAACATCTTATGGCTAAATAAGTTTAGAAAACATTAGGTCAAATGGCAATGAACAAGTATATTTATTAGAGGGTATTACTGAACTTTCAAGGTGATAATGAACGTGCATTTTGATTCTGCGGGAGAGGGAGACATAGTATGCAGAATTTTCCTGTTATTTCGTCATCAAATCCTAGGAAGTTTGAAATCATATCAGGACAGGTCAAGGGAAAACTCCCCATCCCCAGCAAGTGAATTTATTTATTATTAAAGATATTGGAGGATTAATGGCTGCTGGTCTCTCTCCATGGTTCAAAGGGTGTCCTAGATAGGTCTCAAAACTAAAGAAAATGCAGGAATAGTGATTCTTACATAATTCTGGAGATGAGGATCCAGGTCTTAGGAGCCCTTGCCTCTGCCTTCTGGATTTGGCTAAGTGAGCACAAATATTGCGTGGAGGGACTGGTTGTAGTTCTGGTGTTTAGGCAGAGTGCTACTCTTTGTCTATTGTCCTAGTCATCCACTCACAGGAGAGTATATGAAGACACTTTAGAAAAACAGCCTCAATGCAATGGTGGCTTTGTGAATCAAGAAAGCCTAAGAGTAGGGAGCAAGGTCTGCCCCTGAGCCGTCAAGAATAGGTGTTGAAACTCCTGAGTTCCATGAGCACTCTGTTAGGGACTTTTAACATAGTCACATTCAGTTACCTGGATTTGAACATTCCTGACCCCTCTGATGCCCCCAGTTACTTTCCCTGAGGAATGATGAAGCAGAACTCCATTAGCTTATAAAAAAAGTTTTCCAAACTTATAGACAGGCTAAGTGTCTGGGGCAGATAGAAAGAGGATGTTTTAACCCTTAAAGGATGGTTCCCTTCTTTTATTCCTAGACCAGAGTTCTTTTTGGATGAACAGTTTGATAAATACAGTTTCCCTCATAGAGGGTCTTCCATTTTGGTCATTTCCCTGCTTAAATCCTGCATTAGTGCCACAAGTTTTCATAGGAACGTGTGTATCTCTTAGCTTATCATACCAAGTCATTAACAAAGCAGTAGCTCCTTACACCTCTAGCTTCCTTTTTCATTTCCTTCACAAGCCTTTCTTGGTTTAGATGCACTAAGATGCTCAGCATAGCACTTTTCCAGCTGTTTCACCCTTTCAGGGCTCTTCGCAGGCCATTCTTTCTGCTGGAACTCTATTTCTATCTTTTTGCCTTAGAAAAATCCCTCTTATTCTTCCAAGCTTAAAAGAGACTTTTCTGACCTGTCAGTCTGGTTGGGGCACCTCTATTTTTTGTTCCAGTAACACTTGGGTTGTATTTTTGTCCTAAAACACTTACTACACTTCAGTATTAGCACTGACTTCACCTATCTATCTCGCCCACTGGATTATACATTCTTTAATATCAGGGACCATCATGCTGGGTCCTACCTAACACCCGTTCATCAGTAAATGACTGTTGCAAGAAAGAATGAGTGAAGGAGGGAAGCAAAACATTTTTCCAATTGGTTTTGGTGACACTAAGGTTACCTAGACCAGAGGCCCCCAAATGCCAGTGTGCAAACTGGCCTCATCGGAATTTTGGGGAGAGGCTTTCGAAAAATTTAGATTTCCAGGCCCATCTCCAGATCTCCCTATGTGAGGATCTGTATTTTTATAAAGGTAATTCCGACGGGCTGTCAGTTATCAAGATCACTTATCTTGGCCTTGTTTTCTTTTAACGCAAATGTTCTCAAGCATGGAAACTGTGGTTTCACTGCCCCATCTCAAATCACATGAAAGAAGAAAATAAAGAGAACGCTCTTTCCTATTTACCTTTTTGTTTGAAACGCTTTCTTAGCAGAACCAGGAGTGTCCCACCCATCACCAAACCTATTGCAGAAGCCACTGCTCCACCCATGTAAGTCAGGGCTTCCTGGATTGTCAGCGGCCCTGCTGCAAAACAAACACACATATGCAAGACATGAGAAGTGTATTGTACAGAAGACCCTCATTCTCCCAGAAGGGGCCAAGAGCTCTAAGATGTGCGATCAAGTAGGATCATAAAAGGTCCTGGTGGTGCTCACAACACGGCGTGCGAGATCTGGAATCCATAAAACCACTGCAGCAGACTGGGAAGCAGGGCCTGAGTTTTTATTCCACTGCTTAAATATCAAATGCAATTTCCAAGGAGTCAGGGTAAGGGCCCAATAAAAGGAATTAAACAATTAAATGGTAAACACGAGAAATGGAAGTTTGGGTAAATAATATAAACTGTGGGTAATTTTCTTGGGGGGGGGCAATCAAAGATTCAGTTAGGTATCAAAAAGTAGTCATGACAAGCTGCTAGAGAAAAAAATAAAAATGGGAGGGGGATGAAATAAACCTTACAAACAGATGGAACTTAAGGAAGACTTATGGTATTTTTGGAGGTGAATGTAAACAAAGGTCTTCTGAGATAACAAATTCGGAATCCAAGTGAAAGAATCTCCAGTTTGAAGTATTTTGAAACTTCGATGTGTATTACGTGCAGTTCATAAAGAATTGAAAGGATTCATTTCACAAATCTGAGCTCTGAAAAAGGAGTGGTGAGTCTACACAGAGTCGCTGAGTTTAATTCCCGCTGCTCTGTAGAAGGCAAGGAGACTGCTTGATTCATTGTGAAACATCTACTAAATGCAGGGGAAACCCAGTGATGGAAAGTGAGACCACTGCTAGTAATCTACAGAGAAGAAACTCTGGTTTTATTATTTTCCGTATCAAAGTGATTTCCTCATCTATATGAAAAATATACCTTGGCAGTTTGGCATGGTAGCTGACCACTGGCCACTCTCTTGGCATGCTGTACTTGCTGAGCCATTGAGTAACTGACCATCTGGACAATGGAAGCTGCAAGTTGATTCATAGCTGAAATTTCCCCAGGGGTTGGAGCAGTTCATTGCTACTGGCTCAATAGCGTGCAGCTTAGAGCATTTGACAGCTGCAGAAAAAAAGAAGGCAGGAAAAACAGGCATAGAGAATGAAGATAAAAGAAATTCTGGTTTCATTTGTAACCTGGTTAGCATTGCCAGTAGATGAGGTAGAGTATAATAGATCAGAAAGGAGACGAGCCACTTCTGACACTCGCACTAGCTCTTCCCACATCACACATACTAAGATATGCACTCAGAGAATGATAGCAAAGAACTAGGATGGGCACATAACAGCATTCAATAAATACCTGCTAATGGATTGCTCAATCTTACCCAGAAAAATGCTACTTACAAAATCTTGCTTCTCAAAAATATCATTTTGAATGTTATTACCACCATTGGCAATTACCTGGCACGTCAGCATGTGTTTATTAAAATACATAATAACTGTTCAACATAGTTGGCCTCTGAAAGTAGGAAAGAAGTTAGAGACTGCCACCCTCTTTAAGCTATTTTTCAGAGGACTTCAGCTTATTCTCCCTACTTTGTGGATAGGAAACTAAAGCTCAAGAGATTAAATATAACTCAAGCATTATTGAGCAATAGTGACATTTACAAAGCACTGTGCTATGCTTCAAGGGGAATATAGAGATGGAAGAGACGTAGTGCTTTATGCATAAGAAGATGGCTCTTCAAGAGGTATCAGCCATGGCTTATCTTTTTATTTATTCCAATTATGAAAATGTCAATGTTTAAACTGTCACGTAATCAATAGAATTGCAACTTGTATTTCACAATTCATATAGGTGGTTTCACGTTTAGCTTATTTATTGTTCTAACACATTTTGGTCATTTACAAATGTTTCCTCCTTTAGGTCTTTGAGTGCCAAGGCATTAGCTTGTGACAGGGGACAAGTGATATGCCTGCCGCACATTATGTCTAGTTGGGATTGCTGTGAATTTCATGGAGAAGTTGCCACTTGAAGTGGTTGTGGGGTTTAGATGGGATTTCAACAGGTAGGTCCAATGACTGGCTTGAGTGCTGGCTGGAAGAGACTATCAGATCTACTTGTTCTTTTTCACATTACCTCTGCACGCTGGAGCTACTGCTGTCCATTGTCCTGAAGGCCTGCATCTGACAGCACTGTCTCCTGTGAGCGTGAATCCAGCTTTGCATCCAAAGTAACAAGTGGTATTCAAACCAAAGGTTCCCAGATGGTGCCTACAGGACATTGTTCCCTGCTCTGGAGTGATGAGAGCTGGGCATCGCACCTCTGGAGTAGGAACTGATTTCTCACCTGTCGTGAGAAAATGTTTCAATTTAGAGAGCTCCCAATTAAAAGGAGCAGAACAGAATTAAGATTAGCACGGCATAACTGCCGTCTGCTCCTTTCATACTAAGGGTAACTCTAGCAATAGCTCCTTAAGGAAGTTAAGGAAAACTATTTATCTCAGGTGTGGAAAACCAGATGAGAAAAATTATTTAAAAGGGTCATTGGAGAGATGATTCTTCTGGCCAGAAGAAGAAACTGGGGGCTCAACATTACCGATATTAAGAAAAAAACAAACGGGATCAACAAAACAAAAAACCTTGAGGAGTTGGTGCAGAAATATAAGAAATTCAGGAGAAAGTGAAATAC